>NC_064931.1:707373256-707676287 GCF_023897955.1 Schistocerca gregaria
TGCCCAGGTGGAAAAATCATAGGAATTCAAACTTATAAGAACGCTTATCAGGAGTCGTTCATAGGGTACATCGTTTGTGACTTTTACAGAAAAGTAGGCAAGTGATATCAGAATCCGATGTATATTCCATCATCTGGTATCGTAACGAGGCTTCGAGCGTACATATGTAGACGTGGAAATTATTCCTTTATCTCAATTCTGGATACGTTTCCAGTCTCTAGAAGATTATTTACACACCGAGAGCTAAATTATGTACCCAATCTGGCTATGAATAGAGACGGATAGAGTTTAAAATAACAAGTACAGAAAAGAGGCCAAGTGGCGTGGCCGTGTACCTGCCCACATGTTCGAGGCGAGTCTGTAAAACTTCTCTGTCTTTCAAGCGAAGAAGCAGCACTTTAAACTTTACGAGCAACTAACAGATGGTATCAGATTAGCAATTACTGTAAAAAAGGCCATTGAGCTTTCGAGGACAAATACCTAAGAAAATTTCAAATATCGTCTAGATAAAAGAAGTTGCCGAAATTAAGGCTATCTGACAGTCGTATTTTCACAACTTGAATCATCATGATTTTCCAAAAGGACGAGAAACTGACGTTCTCATCGACAAGGTGGTGATAGGTAGAAGTACATTGTTTACGTACGACAGATTATACGGGCGCAGACGGCAGGTATAATGGTGATGGTCGGCGGCATTCATTTGTTGTGCGAATCGATTTTGTGCAGGACCTATCTCATAGTAAGGTACTTCTTAAAAATTTGAATTCCTGGACAGCTTTGCTCAGTGCCTACATACATTAGCACTCTTCGACGTTGACATTTATTGACTAAAGTGCAATTACGGTTTTAGGCTCGGTCGAGTTCATTTGAGGCAGAGCGCAGGAACGAGGGTACCGAAAAAATTGGGCCGGGTTCTTTCCAAAGTTACTGGCTTTAAGGGATTTCAGGAAGATATAAATCAGGATGGCCTGACGCAGATTTGAACCTCGAGTTCAGTGTCTTAACCGCTGCGCCTTCTCCCTCGGTGATTTATCGTTCCGTTCGGCAGCAGCTGTTCAGTGCTTTCCATAGCGCACTACTGAACCCAGACCGCTCACAAAGTTACGCTTCAGCCACTTAAAATGACGAAGGGTTACTAAATCTATGAAATGAATACCAAATAAACTTATCCAATTTATATTTGACGCCCAGACGGTAGCATAGATATTGGAGGAACTTTTGAACACGCTAAGTACAGTAAGATAGACAATATATCATGACGTTATCAAATGTAATACGCTTCGAGCGATTTATGTAAAGCAAACTGAACCTAATTAAGGATGTCACTGTCATGATCCCTTGTCCTATCAGTGGCAGATCTCAGAAGTAAGCAATGAAATGACACAGATAAGATTGGAATTCGTGATTCTGGCTTCCTTCTGGCTAACATGTGCATCGGCGTACACAATGCAAATGATGGTATGATGAAACGTTGAATCTGAAACGAAATTCTAACCTCGTTGGTTTTCAACATGAAAAATTTAATGTCTTCTGCTTGTACGTTATATTTATGTCTCTAACGTGTCGCGCAGTGTTAATGGTTACGGCGGGCAATCAAGCGTGTCTAAACGGTATTTCTTATGCCACTCTGGGAAAGATCTGTCAGTTACCACCACATTTACCCGTATGCAGCTGCAGCTCAACAATAGATATGAGCCACTCTGGATTTTAAGAATGTTAATTTGCCCAAAATTCTTTGTCGCGACATATACGTTACAAGAGGTACTACGAACAATGCAATATAGGCGAACTCACATCGAAAGAGCTCGCATTTACACTTTGCCTTAGTAATTCCCATTCCCAACATCTCCTACGTAACATTTCTTCCGGGTGTTGTCACATATCACCTAAAATTATGCTTATCACATACATTCCTGCAGTAGTGTCAACTTTTAATTTTGCGGTTGTAGGAAGGTAACTTAAACTGCCCGACAACTTTGAGCTTAATAGAGACAATTTCCATCTGGAATGGGACAAGTACTGCGATTGACCTTATTTAAGGCACCTCCCCGAGATCGCTACAAGCGATTCAGGGAATTAACGGTAAAGCTAAATGAAGGTCACCGCGCAAAGTTTTGAAGCCCATTCTTCCAGAGTAAGATATTGCAGCACTTCGTTTCTTAATAAATTTTGCAGTATATACATAATACATCAATTAAAATATTTCCGTGTGATTTCTGTTTAAATTCCCACTGTCAAATAGAATCAAACTATGTCAATACACACATAGGTGACTCAAAATTTTACTCTGGCATAGTATAGGAAATATCCAGTGGAGTGGATGTGAACAACGTTTTTGTCATCGCAGGGTCTCACCTAGTCAGCACAATGACTGTGTACAGATAAGGACTTCTGATCTTAAACTTTCCACTGTGATCCGTCTGGCGTAGCACAATTCAGCTCGTGAGCTGGTTCCCTATGTGCTAAAAATAGCTCCTATGAGACGCTTTCAACAACAGCATAAGCGGCAGTGAACTCCTTTTAACGTAGTTTCAATATACCGGCATTACTGCTGTGTACGACTATACTGCCTATTGATCTGATATTAAATACGTTAAAGTTGTAAAGATGCCTTTACATAAAATATTTTAGGAGATAGTAACAAGAAGACTTGCTTCAGTAAACCTCCTCCTAGAGGGACAAACCATGTCAGCTCATGTTCAGACAACACACTTATCATCAGATAAATAAAGAAGAAGATTATAGAGTTCAACAGGGAAAATAATTGCTGATTACTGACTACGTGAAAGGCTTTTGCAGAGAGGGCGGGAGAGAGCTGTGTGTGATATCAGTTAATAAAAAGTATTCAACAAAAGTACGAAGACACAAAAATTACCGTTACCTGGAATGAGAATGTTAAAGCCAGAGCGACTTTATGTATACGACAAGGCTGCAGTTTGTCTCTGATACAATGTAATATCCTTGTTTAGGATATGATGAGACGATGGCCATAGAAAATAGGGCCTTACATCTACAATCTCAAGTAACAAAACGCCTTACCCAAAAATGGTGAACTCTGCAAGTACCTCTGCGAAATGTTTATTCATCCATCAAAAGGGCAACTGAAAGAAGCCATGTTTGTTGAACCTGACATTCGGAAACTGATGTTCGACTCAAAGTTTGAACAAAAAAATGAGTAAGTGAGGGGGTGGTTTAGGGATCGTTCAAGGAGGTTGGTACTGTATTCCTAGTCAACAAAAAAGACCCATATTTTTGTTGCTGTAGCGAACATGCTGGGAGAGTTCACGAAGTTAAACTGTTTGATGACCGTCAATATGCACTTTTTGAATAGTCTACATTTTTTACCTGAAAGCTTGGGTGATGTCAGTGAGGATAATGGCCAGGACCTTCATTAATATATAGACGGTGGCAGACTACCCTTCACTTCACCGAGACTTCTAACGTGCAATTCAACAGACAAAGAGCTATATTGTGCAGGGTGTGCGAGGAGGAATAGTCAGTATTCAGGAATACGACAGGAACGACCATTCGAAGCACAGAAGTCAAGTAAACCTGTACTTTAAAACGCATACCTTAAGAGCTATGAGCACTGCTTCATCTGCCGTAATTTGACACAAATCTGTTCTACTGCAAGCTCTTTGATTTCCGTATTTTAGGAGGAAGTAGTATGGACAGATACAAGAAAACTTGTCTAGTAAATTTGGGCTCTAAAATGCATACTTTAAGAGATATACCTTAAGAGACATCTTTCACGGTATCGAAGATGAACAACTACATACAGCTCTTAAGATATGAGGTTCAAATGGCACTGAGCCCTATGGGACTTAACATCTATGGTCATCAGTCCCCTAGAACTTAGAACTACTTAAACCTAACTAACCTAAGGACATCACACACATCCACGCCCGAGGCAGGATTCGAACCTGCGACCGTAGCAGTTGCGCGGCTCCGGACTGAGCGCCTTAACCGCGAGACCACCGTGGCCGGCTAAGATATGAGGTTTAGAGTCCATGTTCACCAGACTGTTTGAACGATCATTCCTATCGCATCCCTGAATACTGATCATTCGTGCTGGCACACCCTGTTTGCTTGAATGTGTAGACAGAGAGAAAACCGTAGGTAATGGACACGTAACTCCTATGTAACAAAGAGATGTTTTCATATTTATATTTCAATAAAACCTTTGTTCATACTGAATAATTAAATTACTTTCCTTTCTAGTGACGTGTGTTTCTAGTTTTCCAATTTATACCATAATACTAGTGTGACAAAATTATATGTGATAAGAAAAAAAACTTAAGGTGGATATACAATGCCCACAAAACCGTGAGAGTCAGCCATCAACTGACGAAAAGTAATAAGATTTGATTGTCCCGTGTTATTCGCTGCATGCAGCTGCGAGTGCTGTCGTATATGTTACAGATGTTCCTCGCTCTCCGAGTGCGGAGTCTTGTTGTCGTCTCTGACCGGCGAAAAGGGAGAGTGCTCTTCCGTGGTGAGGGCGCCTGCCATTGTTCAGCCGGTGGGGGCTGAAGACGAAAGCCGTGGCCGTCATAAATGTGTCAGGCGGGGTTGCTGTGACCTGGTGTCTGCTCCCGCAAATCACGGCAGCAAGTCGGCTCAGCTAATTCAGACAGTGGATACCACTAGTGGGCAAAGATGCATGCACGTGACTCGGACTTACGTGTGATGCAAGATACAACGCCACATAAAAGCTATTGATGATATGTTCTCGGCTTGTTGTCTCAACATTCTTACTCATGAAATAATTTTCGCCCGCAGATGACGAGTAGGAAACTCGTCGAAACGTCGTGACGACACGACGACACGACTCGATAGATAACCAGAGAATATTTAATCAACGAAATTCTCTGAGAAACTCTGCATTCCCATACGACATTAAATCTCTTTTGTGTGGGCAGCTCCTGTTAATTGTTCAGCCATTCCACTTCGCTACCTTCACACCAGAAACAGCGGCTATAATCACTTTTGTGCTATTAGTGAGAGTAATCTAATCCTTCTGCCTTTCTCAGCGAAACCAAAGTTATTCAGGTTTTGGGGTTTGCAACCGAGTTGTCATTTTCTGTTCACAAGATATTTCGACAACTTCAGTAGTCATCTTAGATGTTGAATTCCAGATGTCGTTCCTGGATATTTGGACTCCAACCACATTTTGGACGATAAACAATCAGTAGGGCGACCTTCATAGTTGGGTAGGGGTCCACAAAGCGTGCAACTAAATCTGGGTTCGACAGCTGACGAAGATAACGTGAGAACACCGTGTAAACAGAAAGTGACAACTCAGTTACATATCCAAAAACTTGTAAACAAAGAAGTGATCTATTTTTCGGCGACCATGGCCACGGCTGTTATTTAGCAGTTCATGCTTCTTACTTCTTTCCGCTTTATCAGCGATTCTCTCTCACTGTCACAATATACAGTAATCCAAGCATGATTTTCATGGTAGTTACTAAAACTGAAAGCATAGTTGTGGACGAAAACTGTAGAACGTATCTACATCTACAGCTGCATGGATACTCTGCAAATCACATTTAAGTGCCTGGCAGAGGATTCATCGAACCACCTTCACAATTCTCTATTATTCTAATCTCGTATAGCGCGCAGAAAGAATGAACACCTATATCTTTCCGTACGAGCTCTGATTTCCCTTGTTTTATCTTGGTGATCGTTTCTCCCTATGTAAGTCGGTGTCAACAAAATATTTTCCCATTCGGAGGAGGAAGTTGGTGATTGGAATTTAGTGAGAAGATTCCGTCGCAACGAAAAACGCCTTCCTTTTAATGACGTCCATCGCAAACCCTGTATCATATCTGTGACACTCTCTCCCATATTTCGCGAAAATACAAAACGTGCTGCCTTTCTTTGAACTTTTTCGATTTACTCCGTCAGTCCTATCTGGTGACGATCCCACACCGTGCAGCAATATTCTAAAAGAGGACGGACAAACGTAGTGTACGCAGTCCCCTTAGTAGCTCTGTTACATTTTCTAAGTGTCCTGCCACTAAAACGCAGTCTGTGGTTAGCCCTCTCCACAACATTTTCTACGTGTTCCTTCCAATTTAAGTTGTTTGTAAGTGTAATACCTAGGTATTTAGTTGAATTTACGGCTTTTAGATTAGACTGATTTATGGTGCAACCAAAGTTTAACGAGTTCCTTTTTGCACTCATGTGGATGACTTCACACTTTTCGTAATTTAAGGTCTCTTCGTAACTCAAGCAAGCCGTGGACATGGATGGGTCCATAAAGAATTGATCCCCATGATGGAAGTCGACCTTATGGCCTCGTTGTGGTAAGAAGGCTTTACAAAGCCTTATTTTATGAATGCTTTGTGTCTGTTCTTTCTTACATGTCCGGAAGAACAGATACCACATATTCACATAATTGATTCACCTCGATGGACCATGAATCCACCACTTTCAGTGTGGATCCACAATTACGTCCGACCTCCTGCAAAATATGAGAGTAGTGACCATCGAGAACATGGACAGGGACTGCAGATATGTGGCTCTAGGAGGGAATGTGGGGTGGCCGAGAGGTGGCTGGGCGGTGCAGTGGGTTCAAATTCCGGTGTAGCACACATTTTCACTCGTCGCCTCTGATTCCGAAAAAATTCAGCAAGCATCAATAGTCCCTTCCCTTTCCTTTCTTTCCTCCCCCCTCCACATCCAATTTACATAATATAATACCTAATGTCACGTGTACATATTACATTACCTAGTATGACTAGGGGTAATGTTTAATTATACTGACAGCTGCTTTTACATTGACGTTGATCGGCTCGACCACTATACTAAACGTATTACAACTCCTGTATGTTTTTTTATAATCACTGGATAGCTATGGTTGGTGCTTAAAACCTACCTGTTCAATGATAACAGTAACAGTGGTGAAGGCAACAGCTAGCTATGTACTGTACACCGCACATTATTGATATCACAGTTGTCTCTCCTACCTGCCACTGAAATAATGCAATTTATATGATTTTACAAATTTACCAGAGCAAGATAATGATTTTGGAAGTTCATGGGTTAAATTCAAGTAGTGCTGTGAGCGGTGTGTGTTATTGTTTCACGAATAATAATTAAATATACAATTTGAGAGGTAATTCGTGGAATGTATTGGAAGAGAGTATGTGTGTATGAAGAAGTTGACTTAGACGGGGTTTTTTGTCTGTGAGCTCAGAGATACAGAATCTTTTCCACAAAGGAGACACAAGCTTACGCTTATGTAGAAGAATTTGATAGAGTGAGATCTTAATGGCAGACTAAAGTGACTGAAGTCGGCAAGAGTGAGGCACAACGATACCTGCTAGGAAGCGGTCGCGATATCGGTAGAAACTGCTTGTGAGAGAGTTTTTGATAACGTGCGGCATGAAAAAATAATTTAGTTGCGTTAGCAATAGTTTGCCTGACATCTGAGACAACTTTTTCAGTTCTTTATAGGACACCAAATCCGGCACATTAAGTCAGCTTTACGACAAAAGGTCTGACTGAAAATACGTTGCATTAGTGTATGATGGCAGCGCTGTGGTACACATTTTGTTTCACAAATGCGCCACACCAAGTTTATTGTTTCTGATGGCAGCAAACGCCGTTTATATTTCGTTGTGAGCCGTGTACGTGTGATGACAGGTGAACAGTACGAAGCGGCCATGTGTGAAGTTCAGCCAGCAATTCGTTTTATTAATGAGCGAAACGCGGCAGAAGCACAAATCCTTTGTCAAATTCGTTTACTGATATGAGGCCACAGTCAATCAATAGTTCGTTAGTCTGTGCGAATGTAGAGTTTAACGTGTTAGAACACACACGACTACTGCCTACGAGCAATTTTATCACCTGCCTACGGCCCTGGTCTGTTTGTAAATTATTTATTACATATTCCTGAGACTTAAATCGTTCCTTGTTGAACGGCGCTCCCATGACAATGATACGAACTACATTATTATCTTGAGATAACGCGTTTCTGGGACTTGGTTATGGAAAAAATAACCATTGATAGGCTCAGTACGTTGGTTACAAAGTAAACATGTAGATGGGAGTCTGTGACAAAGAGGACTCTAAGCAAGGAAATCAGTTTCCTGGAATAACGGTTCAGGTCGGTACACGACGCCGCAGAGAGAAAGTACTTGGGAAACCACATTCATGCATCATGGTTCCCAACAAGGTATCGACCTGGTAGCTGGTGTGGGTATACCCGAATGTGTGTCCAAGTGATTCCCTTGTGCGTCTGTCACGAACACAAGTATGTACTACTCGATAAAGTACATCCGAATACTGCAATCTACAGGCGATCTACAGGGTGGTCGGGAATTCCCCTTGCAAACTTCTAGGACTTGTATTGGAGAGTTAGTACATAATGGGAACCCATGTTCAGGAACGTACCATTTCCATGCTACAACCATTTGAAAACGTGTTGCTAACGCGAGCATTCTTACAAGTAGTTGATTGAACGTGATCCAGTAAATCACTTATTTTACAGTTCCACTCATTAATAGACAATGAGACTAATGGTGTACTTGTTGACGGGTTCTCATGAACGTGATGCACTAACGCTTCTTCCAGTTCGGGCGTGTGGGGCGTCCATGGAGCGCCACAGTCACGCCTGCTGCTGGTGAAGATACACTTTCTCGAAACCGTTGCGTGATTGTGGCGAAAAGGGTACGCGATGTAGTCTGAAGTTGTGGAGAACTATCTTGAGAAAGGCGACGAGAAGCTCTTCCATTGCCGTGAGCTTCGCCATTCAGGAAGATCATGTCGTTGTTTTCTGCAAACTTGTACTCAACCATGTTGCTCCAACACTGACAGACGCGTGAATGGGACTCAACCAGGTCAGTGACGTAGGATAGGATATCAAATGACAGCAGCCGATTTGACGTAAGCACCCATCACTATGATTATCCTGTTGCAAACCTACCTAGCAAACATGTTTTCAAACGGCTGTAGCACGAAAACAGTACGTTTCCGGACGTGTGTTCCTATGCAAAATATTATGTACTCACTCCCCTCTACAAGACTTAGAAGTTTGTAGCGGGAATTTCCGAACACCCTTTATATCACCATCAAGATGACACACCACCCCACAGCTCTTTAAGTACGTCAGAACGGATTGAGGAACACTAAGCTCGAATAAGGAAGCTTATGTGTCACTCTATGGCATCTGAGCTTAATCCCACTTAACACATTAGGGAGCCTTCTTGTAGTCATCTCCTGTCCAACTCCATGTGTTGCGAGCTGCAGTGAAGTAGCTGTGGGTCAAAATTCTCTAATGGCGTTAACTCTCTTGGTGCCAGTGTCACGATGAATCATCACCACTGTCAAGTAGAGTCTTAAAAACAGCTAGGCAGTCATTTATAAGTCAGTACTCATCAATGTACTTCTACGAGTTCATTTATTTAACCGTCAGGATCACGTATCTAACTAGGCTTCCTTAGAGATTATCTGCGTTATAAGTCGAGCATAACATTAGTTGCATAAAATATTATTATTTGTAGCTATGAAATTAGTTCAAATAATAAAATTACTTGTTAGAGTAATGTTAGTGCTAAAGGTATTATAAAGGGTACATTCATTATATTGCAAAAATTTTGTGATACGAGGATAATGAATTCATAACAGATAATCAGTTGGACAAGAGGATAAACCGTAAGGAAAACTACGCCAACCCTAACAGGAAATTGTTCGATATATTGATTGATGAATGGACGGAAAATGGGATAATTGTTGAGGTCCTCTCGCAAGTATATGTATATTATGTTGTCCTATTTAACGGTAAACAAGAAACAAAAGAAAAACAGTTCCTTCTGTTAAGCGATAATAGTCACCAGGATAATAAAGCTACCTTTAAACTCAATAGTACAGTTACTACGCAAGAAACCTACTATTTTAGCAAACTACTTAGTGACAGGAACTGGAGAGGTGTTTACATTGCTCATCACATTAACGAAAAATAAGTCACCATTGTTAATAACATCGTCAGGTTACCTGAAAATTATTGCCCCCCCCCCCCCTTCGCAACACAAAACAATTTAAACGAAACTCTTAAAAGTGAAGGATTACTCGAAATAAAAATTTGTTAGTAGGACAGTAAGGAAACTCTGCCTGTCAGTCAGAAGCAGCTTTGATGTGATATCGCAGGTCACTGTAAGACATAGTACAGAATACTGAATAATCCAGTAATGGTAGAAAATGTATTGAGAGAAGAGGATAATCACACCAGGCAACGAAAAAAAGGCGAGCTGGAATATAAAGAAGGACCAAAGAGATGTATAGCCGGAGAAGAGGCCGAGCAGACAAGAGGCTGTAAGGGCAAATGGCACGTTGTGACACTGTGTGTAGTATGGCAAAGTTTTCAAAAAAGTGCATTATATTTATTACAGATAAGACAGGGTTCTCGTGGTAAGTAAATGAAGGCCTGGAATACTTACAGTCAGCTCTTATAAACTGCTTTAGTGACAGGAAGAAAGAGTAGGTTTTAACGTCCCATCAACGAAAAACCAAGGAATTAATTACACATGGGGACCCTGAAGGTTCCATGTAGTGGCTCTTAAATTTTCGAGTGCATATTAGTAAGCTTTCACCGTTAACATCATCATACGAAAAGCGTTCAATAAGTAATGCAACACATTTTTCTCTCCGCCAGTTTCGGTTGAAAAATGCGGAATTAGTCGTGGGACATCGTAGAGTATTCCCGCTACAGCCTCTATAGTTTCATGAATTTCCGATAGGTGGTGGTGCTATACGTGGTCCTCAAAATGGCGTCTGTACCGGAGGTGCGTTACAAGCAGAGAAGTGTCACTGAGTTTCTTTTGACGGAAAACCAGAGCATCGCAGATAATCATAGAATATTGCCGCTTCAACCTCTATAGTTTCATGAAGTTCCGATATGTGGTAGCGCTATTCGTGGCCTTCAAAATGGCGTCTGTAACGGTGGTGCGTTCCGAGCAGAGAGCTGTCATTGAGTTTCTTTTGACGGAAAACCAGAGCACCGCAGATATTCGTAGGCTCTTGCAGAATGTCTACGGAGGCCAGGCGGTGAACAAAAGCACGATGAGTCGTGGGCGAAGCTTCTGTCATCATTACAAGATTGCACGAACCTGTCCGAACTCCCGCGTATCGCTCAGCCACATTCAACACTAACTCCTACAATGTTGAACGAGCGGACACTCTCTAGTCAAGCACCTCGATGCACAACTGGAGTCTCTGTTGGTAGTGCTAACACACACACCCACAAGTTGGGGTATTTAAAGCTGTGTGCCGACTGGGTTCTCCGAAGCCTAACAGAAGACCGTAAAGAGCAACGAAGGACTATCTACGGGGAGCTGCTTGCGCATTACGAGGCTGATCGTACAGTTTTTGCTTTAGAATACCGTCACAGCCGATGAAACATGCAGTCACCACTTCGAACCGGAAACAAAACGCCATGTATGGAGTGGCGCCACACCACCTCTCTCCAAAGAAAAAGTTCAAAGCCGGACCCCTCAGCCGGTAAAGTCATAGGGATTGTCTTCTGAGATTCTGAAAGTGTTAGTCTGTTTCATACCCTCCCTCACGGTGCAACGATCAACTCTGGAGTGTACTGTGTACTCTCAGGAAATTAAAGAAACGACTTCAGCGTGTTTGTCGCCACAAAACTTCTTCTTCTCCATGACAACGCAAGGCCTCACAAAAGTGTGCGCGCCAGAATGCAACACGCAGAACTTCGCTGGACTGTTCTTCCTCATCTACCTTACAGCTCAGTCCCGCATCTACTTACTTCCATCTGTTTGACCCAATGAAGAAAGCACTCGGTGGGAAGCAGTACATGGACGATGGAGAGATTATTTACGGAGCAAGCCGTTGGCTCCTACATCGACCAGTAGTGGTAACACGCGGGCGTACAGGCCGTCACAGTAAGGTTGCAGAAGGCTGCCGCAATGAACGGAGTTTATGTAAAAATAGGGGACTATAGCCAAAAGCGTTTAGAATAATAAGGTGTGTTGTTCCAAAAATTGTGCAACAAACCGACTATAGAGACATAGGTCTATTGTTTTGTGGATCTGTTCGAAGACTCTTCTTGAACACGGGAACAACTTGTGCTTTTTACCAAACATTAGGACCGCTTCACTCCTCAAGAGCCCTAAGGCACACTGCTGTTAGTAGAGGGCAAGTTCATTCGCATACACTGTGTAGAAATGAAATGGTATCCCGTCACGTTCAATTGTCTTTCCTTTGTTGCGCCATTTCAGCTGCTTCTATATCCCTTGGTCACTTATTTCGATATCTGTCACTATGTCGTTCGTGAAACTATTTAAAGGACGCGCTACAGTATCTATAGGAATCAGAACAATCTGCATGAAAACGCAGTCACTTGCTATGATCCATGAAGGTGACTATTTTTCAGGAACCACATTTTCGAAACGATGCCGGCAAGCATAAAAAGTGTAACTATTAAAGAAGTACGGCTTAAGAACAGCCTATACAATTTATTTGTGATCAACGCTTTCAACTCCAGTTTTTAGGAGACCGAACTGATGTATGTACTATGAATATCACGTAATGTGAGTACTACATAATGCCTGACTGCTGCCATATTCAGTGCGGTAATGTAATCTGAGAAAGTCGGATTATAAGCTGTTGCATTTTGGCGAATCTTGGCAAAACTTGCGTAGGATTATCATGTTCTCTTTGGTATGTATGCTTTTACATATTTATATTTCGTAAGTTTGTAAATAAACAAAAATTGCTAACTTCTTGCACTTATTCCAAACTGTTCAGGAACATTTTGCCTACAATCAGTGAGAGGAACATCAGTGTATCAATATACAGGTATTTTTGTTTTATTGACGTGTTACACAGTCTGGACGACCTGATACCTATCGGTGTATGAAAAGAATAGTATATCTAATAGAAAATAATGAAACAAAAAACCGAAACAAACAAAACTACCGATTCTTACCTTTAGAAATTATTTAGGTGTTACTCAAA
Source organism: Schistocerca gregaria (assembly GCF_023897955.1). Classification (NCBI taxonomy): domain Eukaryota; kingdom Metazoa; phylum Arthropoda; class Insecta; order Orthoptera; family Acrididae; genus Schistocerca; species Schistocerca gregaria. The sequence goes on from NC_064931.1 coordinate 707,386,241, forward strand.
CAGAAAACTAAAAGCGCCAAAATCAATTAAAGACCAATAAAAACTTTAGTGATTAATACTGAAAACTTGCTTGTTTATTATCAATCGACATATTGTGGCAGCCAAGAAAAAAAAAGAGATTTAAGTGGTATTGAGAAAGATGTGCATAACTGTACTTTCTGTGAGAAACATACAGGCGTTTTCTCACACAGTATGAGAAGGATATCAGTTAAAATGTCTCAATGGCATTACAGTATGGATATAATAGTTCTTACTGAATGGTGTGGAAGATGTCTCTTGTACTGAGACAATAACATGAAAGAAACGCCACCGCCGAGAGACATTCCAATTAACGAAGTGCTTCAGAGTAATTTAACTTTTCTTTAAACTTCCTCGTTCCTGAAGGTGGCGATAAATATCCAATTAAAGGGACATAAACCCAGTGGTGGATTTTATTTTCTTCCGACGACATTCATACAGTCCTTTCCCTTGCAAACTTTTCTTGCCACTGTCTCAGAGGAGCAAGTCTGAGAAAAAAATGGAGCGCAAGACTGAAGCTGCAAAACAGCTATAGTCCTGTAATTCATACTCGCATAAAACATTTTCACTCCGAGCCTGAAGAAGTACAAGCACAGGGCTTTCTACTCACTTAGGTGACGAAGAAAAAGGAACACTTTATAGGGCCTTTAAATGCCACCCAGTGATTCTTAATGACTTCGGACGATTCAAAGTGGCATAAATAACAGGAATGAAAAGTAACAAACAAGTTACTTCTAAATCAACATATTCTGTAAAATTTAAGTTAGTTAGTTACTTTTTGGTTCTTTATTGATCACCAAGGATCATATTTCGACATCCAAACATCTTCAGGGCCATTTCGTGCTCTTCTCTTACTAGTATTCCCTTTCTTCCGCCGACACTGGTAATTTATTGTTTTGCACCTTCAAAATAATTTAATGTTTTGAGGAAATGGAACTGAAATGCCCCCCGCTTCATAATCATCTTTATTGTTTTCTATTATTCCCTCAATTAATTTAGAGAAAATTTCGGTATGGTTTCTCTGCTGAGGACAGTGCCTAGTTCTTCCTATATCATTTTCAAACTGAGTTGGTGATTAGTGTCAATTAACTCTGCTATCGAAAGTATATCCAATCATAATTTCATGTTCTTATTTTAAAATTGTTTCAGTCTGTTATCATCATTTCTCAAGCCCATTACGTATTAATACTATAAAATTAATACCATTAAATACAATACGTTAGTACATTTCATAACTGTGGACTGTAAACAAATGATGTATAATATTTTACAACAATTATTCATACACAAATGTAAATATTTTGTATCAAAAGTTTCTCGAAATATTAATATGTGACAACAATTTTAAAGTAAGAAAATAAAATAACCCACTGAAGATCGCACAAAAAGTGCTGAAACATGTCTGGGGAAAACGAAAATGAAAGGTGTCTTGTATAAGGCGGAATTTCTCGTCCTATCGTCGTATTCTTAAGTGCAGTTTGTTTCCAGCAAATAAATCACTAGGTCCGGATGGAATCCCAGTTAGATTTTACAAAGAGTACTCTACGGCATTGGCTCCTTACCTGGTCTGCATTTATCGTGAATCTCTCGCCCAGCGCAGAGGCCGATCAACTGACAAAAAAGCGCAGCTGACTCACGTATATAAGAAGAGTAAAAGAACTGATCCGCAAAGATACAGACCACTATCCCTAACTTCGCTTTGCTGCAGATCCTTGACCATATTGTTAGTTCGAATGTAACAAACTTTCGTGAGACTGAGAAGCTTATGTACACGAATCAGAATGGTTTTAGAAAGCATCGCTCTTGCGAACCTCAGCTTGGCCTTTTCTAACACGATACACTGTGAACAATGGATGAAGGCCAACGGGCAGATTCCATATTTCTAGATTCTGGAAAGCATTTGACACGTTGCCCCATTGTAGGCTGTTACCGAAGGCTCGACTATATGGAATAAATACACAGTTATGTAGGTGGCTCGAAGACTTTATAAGTAATAGAACCCATTATGTTGTCACCGATGGCGAGTTTTCGTCAGATACAAAGGTACCGTCGCAGTGTCCTAGGAAAGTGTGATGGGACAGTTGTTGTTTTCTGTGCACATAAATGATTTGGGGGACAGTGTGGGCCGTAATCCGAGCTTAATTTCTGATGATGCATTAGCGCACGCCGAGATGACGAAGTACGGTGACACGATACACAACGACTTAGGCAGAATTCCCGGTTTGTGTGATGAATGGCAGCTAGCTCTAAATCTGGAAAAATGTAGGCTAATGTGGAGGAGTAGGAAGACCAATCCTGTAATTTTCGGATTTAGCATTACTAGTGTCCTGCTTGAAACAGTCAAGCCGTTTAAACATCTGGGCATAATGCTGCAAAGCGGCATGAGGTGGAACGAGCATGTGAGAACTGTGGTAGGGAAGGTGAATGGTCGACCTCGGTTTATTGGGAGAATTTTAGGAAAGAGCGATTCACCAGTAAAGGAGACCGCATATAGAACGCTGGTGTGACATACTCTTGGGTATTGCTCCAGTGTTTGGGGCACATACAATAAAAATCAATCGCCATTAATGTGACAATTAGACATTTTGAAACAGCTATATAACTGCAAGTGCTCTATGCAGGACAGTAACATGCCACACTTAAAGTGAGAGTAATAGAAAAAATGGTGTAAGAGAGGCGGAGAATCATCCGTGAAATCCTGGGACGAAAGTGGCAACTACAAATTAGGAAGCAACAAAGAACTCGCTCAAAAAGTTCCATAACTCGCTGACAAATGGTTCAAATGCCTCTAAGCACTATGGGACTTAACATCTGAGGTCATCAGTCCCCTAGACTTAGAACTACTTAAACCCAACTAACATAAGGACATCACACACAGCCAGGCCAGAAGCAGGATTCGAACCTGCGACCGTAGCAGCAGCGCGGTTCCGGACTGAAACGCCTAGAACCGCTCGGCCACAGCGGCTGGCATCTCTCTGACACAATCCGGAAAAGATGCGTGTGAAAGGAACGGAGAAGAAAAGATTACAGAAGGAGTTTCAATAACAAAAAGAAAAAAAAAAAACAATGGATCAAAGATACTCAAAAATTATTGGTGACATAAGCATAAATGAAGAAGACACTCAAAAGGGAGAATGATTCAGAAGCAAAATAAAAAAATCAATGTGTTGCAAGAAAAAGAGAAGAAACGTGAAATAATCTTCATCCACTATAAAGAACAACAGAAGAGTAATTCTCGGTTTACACTAGCAAGTTATTGTAGCAATTTACTTGCGCCGAGAAATTTGCTGCGCGAGTTGCGAGTGTAAACATATCGCCAAGAGGACTCGCGACTGTAGCAACTTATAGCGGAAGTGACTTGCTGAGCGTTTTCCGCTTCCAGTGTGAACACCATGCAAGAAGTATCTGCAAGTAACTTGCAGCTTTTAGGATTTATTTCTATTTCCTGCAAGTATGAAGCGCAAGTTATAATAAGTATGTCGTCTGCATAACACTCATATTTAGCATTTTACTTAACGTGGTGACTTAATTTTGTGCAACCATCTTACGTATTATATGTAAACAAATTTCAGAAATGGAGGGAAAACGGGAATGGATGAAGCAGGACACAGAACATTTTATTGAAGCCGTGGAGAGCTACCAAGAAATATGGAACGTGCATAACCGGGACTTTAATGATAGAGTGAAGAAGATGAGCGCATTAAATGAAATCTCGTCGATATTCGACACATCTGTGAAAGACGTATAGAGAAAGTAGCATAACTTGAAGACACAACCCCTTTGCCACCTGCATCCACTCGCTTGTTGTTTTAGGAGTCTAGAAAAAGACGATGTGTAATTATTACATGTTCTGTTTAATTAGCTTGACACTTTCCATTTTATGAGCACTAGAAAAAAACATTTTGATAAGCATATTCTGTAAAATGCTGTTTATTTAAATAAAATTTTAATTTCATATTTGCGTTTTCACATACCTACAAATAATTTTCCCTATTCAAGACGTCAAAAATGGCTTTACATATATCGGGTACGATCAGAGAAATCGTGCAGACGGGAATATGAAACAAGTACATTAGGGACTTGCATGAGTCTCCTACAAAGAAAAGATTTCAAAATTCAAACTTCTTTTTGGTTGTGGGTTTCATATAAATAAATGAAAAGGCCTATTTTATTCGTAGCTCAACTGTAGCTATAAATCGTAGAGTCACTTTGCTGAAATAGCAGTACGGAAGTTTGTGACTCGTTTTGATATGACGGGCGCTATTAACGTCAACAAACACTCCAGATCATTTGAGGACACTCTGCAACAGTTTTCAAAAGTATCCATGCTCTCGATACTAAGTTCTTGCAAAAAGTTATTACAGGCACCATTTTGCGATTTTCTCATTATTCACTCTCTAACCCAAATGCTTGTCGTTTTCTTTCTCACGTTTTTCACTATAAATACAAGAGCTGCAGCATATCTCATTCGCCTTCTTTTAATTTTAAACATAGGCTGACACTCGTAGTGGTACTGAAAATATTTGTAAACATATCAGCAAGTTGTTGACGCAAGTTTCTTGCCAAAGAACTTGGGAAGAATCTTGCTTAATTCTTGCTCTGATGTGTAAACACAGCTGCAAGCGACTCGCAATAACTTGCAGCAATAACTTCTGCTAGTTACATTTGCTAGTGTAAACCCAGCTGGGAATGAAAAAGTACTGGGAAGATAGTAAGGAGAATCTTATTCGAAAGAACAGTTCCTCTAAGTAATTGTTCTACGTGCTCGATAGTTTACCGGAGTCAACACAAGAAGCAGTGTAATCAACCAGTAATGGATCTCTTCGCCTGCTTCTGAGCAACACATTGTATATATTTACGGTCAGAGTCACTTGTACCAACCGCCGATCATCTGCAAGTGTTCCTCCACGTAGCTGCCGTCTTCTGGTGTTCCAGAATTCCTACAGGCAACAGCGTCGCCCGCGAACAGCCTCAACATGCCTTCAACGCTATTGCCAGATTATTAATATAAACAGTAAAGAGTACTGACCCTACAGCACTCTCTTGGGATGGCGCTCTGGATCCCATGAATGTGTCGATTACTACGTAATAAACGGAACTGTAGCTACCGAAAGATGGGCGTAGGTACCCTAAACCCGTAAATATAGGAAATTTAAAGTTTTTCGTACGTGATTATGGTTCCTTCATCAATCTTTAACTTTATATAACATTCATGGAGTTCACAGACAAAGCCGGCCACGGTGGCCGTGCGGTTCTAGGCGCTTCAGTCCGGAACCGCGGGACTGCTACAGTCGTAGGTTCGAATCCTGCCTCGGGCATGGATGTTTGTGATGTCCTTAGGTTAGTTAGGTTTAAGTAGTTGTAAGTTCTAGAGGACTGATGACCTCAAGTTCCATAGTGCTCAGAGCCATTTGCACCATTTTTTTTCACAGACAAAATAACACTGCAGAGAATATTCGAAGAACATGTTTTCAGGCAGGGATATATCAATACAAACAGGTGACGTTAAGATAGAATTAATCTAATAAACAACTCGTACAGAAGCATACAATGAAATATAAATTGCCGTAAACGGTGCGTCAATATTTAGAACCGACTGTGGAGCTGGCGCGGGTGAATCTGTGGCAACAGCCAATTGATCTTGTCATTTGTACCACGGTCCAACTTTCTCGCCATAAAATTTAACAGCAAATCGTAAGAGGCACTGTTTCAGTGTAGTTGCTTTGCAAGATCTGCGTTAAAAAAGAACATAGGCCAGTTTAAAAACGAACTGTTTTAATATACCTACAACCAAAGCAAATTCAGACTATTAGCCACACAGAAAAAGAATCGATCGTTTACGATTATCTTCTGCTGAAAGGTTGTTTCGATTTCTTGAAATGTTAGTGCGATACTAGGGACGCCTATGTTACCTGGGGCGCTAAGGCAATGATTACTTAGGAAGAAATCTGAAGCATACTAGGACAAAATTATAATGTGGTATATTTTCTCAATGTCGGATACATTATGGTGTACCAATGTACTTGTGCAATCTATCAGAGCAAAAGCACCCAAAAACATCGCTATTAAGAAAATCCCCGATGTCAGTGAATCCACGACTGGTCTCTAATATGAGCTTTGACTCCTACTGTAGCGTTACCATATGAAGAAAACTCTAAGTTAGTCGATTTCGATTTCGATATTTTTTTTAAGGGATCTTCCCATATTCACAGCAAGTTATTTAGGGAAACCGTGGGAGACATAAATTAGGAGTGGGCAACACTTCGAACGGAATACATTTCCGAACAAAAGTCCAACGCCCGTAATCATTGCGGCCAAGAGCTCGGCACTGCTAATTGCCGTGTGTGTAAATTTAGAGAATACAGATCATTTCCTTCCTTTTTGGTATGGAATGTAAACGAATCATTTCTTAATAACGCCGCTTATTTCTGTATTTGAATAATATACGGCTCCATCGTTAGGGTGTACGTTATTAAAGTGTAGTTTCCACGGTGGGAGGGTGTGCATAATGGAACAAGGCGAGCCAGGAAATGCAGCCAGGCAGCTGACCACACACAAAGGCCGCGACAGCTTTGTCCGATGTCCTCTCCTGCTCCCTCCACCCTCCACCCTCCACCCGCCAGCCGCGTCCCCTCCGCAGCGCCAGCGCGCGGCTGCCACTGCAGTTCGCAAATCTGCTTCGTTATACTTGCACTCTGTTTGGGGAAGAAATGGACTCCCCACACCTTCTCGCGAATGAGGTTAATATTTAAAATTCCCTGCCTTTCAGTTGTTGGTACTGGCTCAAGTCTTTATGTCGAATTCTAGTGTCTGCCAGTCGGTACTGCGAGCGGTGGTTATAATTATCACCTCGGAGAAAACTAAATAAATAGAGTGACGTGAAACATATTTTTCCTTGTTTGCAGGAACTTTCTTGTAGTTCTGGTGCACAATGAAATGTGGTTCCCGCAGCAGTGTTGCACAACGCTGCAGGCTCCGAAACAAAATGGTGCACCCCACTGATAAAGCGGACTATGGTGCAGTAATTTATTTTCTGCATTTGTCGGGAACAAAGCAGCCAAAATACGTAACGAGTTACTGTAAGGGTTCTGCGACAATGAAGCATTATATGACACATGGGTTAGGGGACGCTACGTTTCCCGTGTTTAAAATGGATTAAAAAGAGTCTTGACCGCCATAAAATATTTATTTGTAACTAGTTGTTTCCGGACACTTGTTGCTGTGTTTTAGTCTAGTTGAATGAAAAAGAAAGAAAGAGAAAGCAGACGTTTCTAATATGTATGGGAATTTGCTATTAATTCTAATCTCCCTTTTCCACTCCCACTCCCCGCCTCGTGTCTCTACCCACCATCTCCCCTCCCTCTCCTTGTCCATCTCCCCCTCCTCCCCCTTCTCTATCCAACACCTCCTCTCCCCTTGCAATGTCCATCTTCTCCCTACCTTCTTCTGTTGACCCTCTCCTGCCCTCTCTTTGTGTCCATCTCCGTCTTTCAGATTTCTGTCTCCATTTTCCCCCACGCCTGTGTCCATCTCCGATCCTTCCCTTATTGTTATTGCATATACAGTTTATGTAGTAGTATTCTAATTACAAGCCGATCATCCATAAATACATCTTTTCTTCATTCATCAGATTACTGAATAAAAATATAAAATAAATCGGTCAAGAATTTTCGAGATTTCTTCTATGACAGCTTCTCCAATATATATATATAAGCGCGTATTCAAATGCAACTTTGTGTAAAACTTTCAAAGCCATTGTGAAGACCTGTTGGAGATTTACGATTCCAAGCACACAAACATTTGCATTTTTATTTATATATATGTAAATGTACGTCTGTGTTGCATTCTAATAGATGAATATACACTAAAGTGCCAAAGAAACTGGTATAGGCATGCTTATTCAAATACAGAGATTTGTAAATAGGCACAATACGGGCCTGCGGTCGGCAACGCGTATATAACACAAAAATTGTCTGGCGCAGTTGTTAAAGCGGATACTGCTGTTACAATGGCACGTTATCAAGATATAACCGAATTTGAACGTGGTGTTATAGTCGCCGGCCCGGTTGGCCGAGAGGTTCTAGGCGCTGCGGTGTGGATCCGCGCGACCGCTACGGCCTCAGGTTCGAATTCTGCCTCGGGCATGGATGTGTTAACGTCCAATGTGCTTCAAGATGAATTATCGTTCACTAAAAATTCGGGCTCTAAATGGCACAACAGTGTACAGATACAAGCGATATGGGCACCGTAGTGTCAATACAGAGATGACCTCTCACGACAAGCACAGGGCCTCACTTGCTCCATGCCGTCGACTACTTTACGCTGGCTAAACTCGAAAGTTCACTAATGTTATAAAGTGTGCGCCATTGATGCCATTTCGAGCCGCCGCTGTGGCCGAGCGGTTCTAGGCGCTTCAGACTGGAACCGAGCGACCGCTACGGTCGCAGGTTCGAATCCTGCCTCGGGCATGGATATGTGTGATGTCCTTAGGTTAGTTAGGTTTAAGTGGTTCCAAGTTCTGGGGGACTGATGACCTAAGATGTTAAGTCCCATAGTGCTCAGAGCCATTTGAATTTTTGCCATTTCTACCTAATTGTTCCTCAGCTATCTACTACAGTGCTTGTAGCGACTATTGTTGTGCACCAACACTGGCTCACTTGAGGGAACTTAGGGAAAGGGAACGAATAACGAAAGGGAAATATAGGACACTGAAAAATGGAGGACAAGTCTTACCCTTTTTTCGAGCAGATGGTTAGAGGGCATATTAAGATTAAAGAGATGGTGGCGAGAAATTGTCTGTTTGGTGATGTGGACGGGGCGTGCTTCCTGTCCCTGGGAGCGCCGAGTGGGAGCGGGGTCGCTGAATAGTTGACGCATCCCGGCGGGTCTCCGCTGCGGTTCACCGCTAGGCACTCCCCAGGGTCGCTGCTACCAACTTCCTGCCCAACCGCAACACCTCGCTCCAGGAATCAACTAGCGCACTATTGTTTCGCGTTCTCTGTCCGCACGTTAACCAGTCGTTTTTGTAAACATCATAGGATTTAAAACAGTGAAGAATAACTTAATTAATTCTGATTACCACAGCAGGGTTAAATATATATTGCAATTGTAGTATAAAGTCTAAGTGAATATCACACTAATATCGCTATAGCACAGGGACACTGCTGTTTAAGGATTATGCTGACTTAGATGGTACATATTATCCCTTTTGTGTAGGGCTATCTTGTAACCATCCGGAACAAAAGCATAAAGATTGTACACTGTCAAAATTTTCAACTTTTGAAATGTAACGTAATTGCAATGTCTTTTTTTCGGAACATTGTAGGCATATAATGAATGGAGCGAAGGAACGAATCAAAATCAAAATATACTTACAAATAATCATCGTTACAGGATATAAGTTCCGCCATTTACATTATATGGTTTTGCAGGACCACCTGTATGTGTCTTGCAATACCATATAATGTACGATTGCGGTAAGAAGCAAAACGAACAGAAATTTTCTTTATGCTTTACTATGTTAGCTCAGTTATAACTTAAAATATGTTCACTCTTTACAATTTTCAGTAAGCAAAATCCCACTGATGGTGGGGCAGAGGTGGCGAAACAGGTTTGGGTAAAAAGGAAAAGAAAAACAATGTTTTCGCTAAGGGCCGAACCTATGTCCTGCAGACACAGAAAGAGAGTCAAGGGCTGCTGAACGAAAAGATGAATAATCATCCTTTTGTTAGCTACAGTCTTTACTGATCAAGGACTCACACGGAGAAGTACTGTAAACCTTTCTGTTTGCCAACCATCCGCTGTTGGGGTGGTCACGGATGGGGGATATGATAACTGTTCACTACATATGTTCCGCTACGCACCGCACAGTGAGTTACGGGGTACAGATTTATGACTTAAGTGACTTTTACAGCAGCAGATTTGCTATAGTAACAGGAGATTGGCACCTGGACTATAGGAGAATACAGCTCGAACTTTAGCTACACACGTCAAAAACACTTTTGCCTCACCCCGGCTCCCAGAACTCCTGAAGATAGACGTTGACTGTGGATATTGTATCGCAGACACAGTCCCTTTGACTGTTCTGAGATGTCACTAAATCCGCCCAAAGATGAAAACAACCATGCATGAGCAGCGCCTATTAGACAGAGGGGGTCCGACAGCCGATCAGTTCAGTCTTTCCACCAGAAAGGAGGTACACGTCTAGTGTTGTCTGTAGTTCACCTATGCCTAGACGGTCAATACCGCGGTTCGATCGCGTCCGCATTGTTAATTTGCGACAGGAAGGGGCCTCAACAAGAGATGTGTCCAGACATCTAGGAGTGAACCAAAGCGATGTTGTTCGGACATGGAGGAGGTACAGAGAGACAGGAACTGTCGATGACATGCCACTCTCAGGCCGCCCTAGGGCTATTATTGCAATGGATTATGGCTCAGAGGAACTCTGACAGCAACGCCACCATGTTGAATAATGCTTTTCGTGCAGCCACAGGATGTCGTGTTACGACCCAAACTGTGCGCAATAGGCTGCATGATGCGCAACTTCACTCCCGACGTCCATGGCGAGGTCCATCTTTGTGATCACGATACCATACAGCGCAGTACACATGGGTCCAACTTCATGCCAAACTGACCGCTCAGGATTGGCATCACGTTCTGTTCACAGATGAGTGTCGTATATGCCTTCAACCCGACAATCGTCACAGACGTGTTTGGTGGATATCCGGTCAGGCTGAACGCCTTAGACTCACTGTACAGCGAGTGCAGCAAGGTGGAGGTTCCCTGCCGTTTTGGGGTGGCATTATGTGTCGCCGACGTACGCCACTGATGGTCATGGAAGGCGCCGTAGCGGCTGTACGATACGTGAATGCCATTCTCCGACCGATAGTGCAACCATATCGGCAGGATATTGGCGAGGCATTCGTCTTCATGGACGACAATTAGCGCCCCCATCGTGCACATCTTGTGAATGACTTCCTTCAGGATAACGACATCGCTCGACTAGAGTGGCCAGCATGTTCTCCAGACATTAACCCTATCGAAAATGCCTGGGATAGATTGAAAAGGGCTGTTTATGGACGACGTGACCTACCAACCACTCTGAGGCATCTACTCCGAATCACCATAGAGAAGTAGGACAATCTGGACCAACAGTGCCTTGATGAACTTGTGGATAGTATGCCACAACGAATACAGGCATGCATCAATGTAAGAGGGCGTGTTGCTGGGTATCAGCGGTGTTTACAGCAATCTGGACCACCACCTCTGAAGCAGTCGTTGTGTGGTGGTACAACATGCAATGTGTGGTTTTCTTGAGCAATAAAAAGGGCGGAAATGAAGTTTATATTGATCTCTATTCCACTTTTCTGTACAGGTTCCGCACCTCTCGAAAACTAGGTGATGCAAAAGTTTTTTGATGTCTGTAAATAGTGCCTGAGAGGCAACAGCTTCACTTCGCACCCAGCTACCAATCAGTGCGCGTCAGTCAAACGCTGCCTCACACGCTGCCCCAAATAACGTCACAGCCAGGCTGCAACTAAACGCTGGATCGCTTAGATTTAGCGGAAGTAACTGTTTACGAACCGCCTGCAATGTTAATAAAACCGCGTGTCAAGTGCTGAGATAATTAGAAATCAAGGCGAAAGTCTATTTATTGGGAACTAACAGTAGAGATCGACTCTGACCTGGTCGTAGTGCCGTTTATGATAGAGACATTATTATTATTATCAGGAATATTACTATGTTGTGGGTATGAAAGATCATAAAACACATGAGTCAGTTAGAGCTTAAAATTTTCATCTATAATCATAGTTCCTGATCCCACTGAGCAAACACAGAGGATAAACATTTCTTTCAGTGGGAAAGACAAGCATGTGGACTTGCAGACTGGAAACTATAGTTCGTATGTTCTCCATCGCTTTCTGGCTGACCACAAAAATAGTTTTAAGGAGCTTGTATAAGACGGCGAACAGTGTTACCTATTTCTTACTACTAACCCTCCGCCCCACAACCTGTTACACGTTTATCCAAAGAAAGGACAGGCGTATTTAACACCGCGGTAAGGATGCACAGTGCGCAGCACGTTTATTGTACAGCACGGGAGCTGTGTCGCAAAGCTCGAAGTGGCCTGGCGGTGTGGCGCGCATTGTCCTGGCAGCGGCACTTCTGGCCAAAGGCAGCCGCTCTCCGTCAGATAAGACCGTTATCATTACTTTATTGTTATTGTTATTGGTAAGCGGCGACTTGTGCCGCTGATGTGCCAAGACAGACGGAGTCGGTGCCTCATGGGTCCCGCGGGCCCTATCAACGCCACACTTTAACCTACGGCGAGGCGTCCGCCGCAACCGCGCGGAGCAGAAGCATCGCTCCCTGAGGTGTAACATAACCTCGCCGGATTCCCCCAGCTGACGGCGACGCCAAAGGGCAATCCTCGGGCGTAGGCTAACCTCTCGCAAATGCACCCCCGCGTGCTTCAGTTTGTAACGATGAAGTAGGCTTAAGTACGGGAAGGATTCTCAGATTGTAAGAAAATGGTCCCTAAAACATGAATTCAGATCAATAACTGGGAGGTAACGAAATTTTGCAATTTCCTGACCGGCGGGACCATGCCGCCACGGATAGCTAAGCATGACTGCTATACATTACAACACTGAGTCACCTAAGAAACTGGTATAGGTATGCTATTCAAATACACAGATACGTAAACAGGCGGACTACGGCGATGCGGTTGGCAACGCCTATGTAAGACAAGTGTCTGGCGCGGTTGTTAGATCGGTTACTGCTCCTACAATGGCAGGTTATCAAGATTTAAGTGAGTTTGAGCGTGGTGTTACAGTCGGCGCACTAGCGATAGAACACAGCATCTCCGAGGTACCGATGAAGTGGAGATTTTACCGTACGACCATTTCACGAGTGTAGGCTCTGTAATGATGTGGGGCGTGTGCAGCTGGAGTGGTATGGGACTCCTGATCATCTAGATACGACTCTTGACACGTGACACGTACGTCAGCATCCTGTCTCATCCCCTGCATCCATTCATGTCCAGTGTGCATTCAGACGGACTTGGCCAATTCCAACAGGACAACGCTGCACACCACACGCCCAGAGTTGCTACAGAGTGGCTCCAGGAACGCTCTTGTAGTGTTTAAACACTTCCCCTGGCCACCAAACTCCCCAAATACGACTGTTATTAAGCATATCTGGGATGGCTTGTAACGTGCTGTACAGAAGAGATCTCCACCCCCTAGTATTTTTACCTCTATAAGGACAGCCCTGCTCGATTAATGGTGTCAGTTCCCTCCAGCAGTATTTCATACATAAGTCGAGTCCATGCCACGTCGTGAGAATAGAAACAAGTTTATTAAATGCCGATCAGGAGGCGAAACTACTGAGTACGTAGGTGACGCCCAAAGAAAATAATTTGGCTCCACCTTAATTTTCTCAACCTATATCACTGTGCAGCCTACCTTCAAGACGGAGTCGGCCCTACTCCTATGCACTGTTCACTAGAAGAGCTGAAAGGGAGAGTTCAGCCCTCTAGTGTGCAGCGTTTTCCGTCTTCTATCCTAATGGTGTCTTTATTTCATGAGGTGTTCCTGAAGTTTATCGGCCCACGTGGTGACTGCGTATGAAGTTTATTGCCCCGTTTATATTGTTGATGTCAATGAGAGAGACGGCAGAGATTGAAACCAAGTGCCACCACATAGCTTCTTCCTTTCGAAACGCTCCACGTCGCCAATCGAGGAAAGGATCACAGCCAAAAATGCCACATGCTTTCACTCCGTGAGACACTGCGCAGAGGTCTGCAACTGAACCCAGGACACAGTACGCTACCACCACTCTTCCCATTTCGGCCAAATAATGCCAATTAAAATTTATCCCACCAAAAGGATCTTAAACAGTTATTTCCGAGTCGAAAGCCATCGAACGAGCGAGCGTTTATGGCTTTGGCAACGGATGGTGGTGATCTGCAACCCATCACTCTACTCCTAGCGTATGCAACTGGAAACTGGTTAGTGGCATACTGTTTACAAAAATTTAAATTTTTTTTGTTCTCTTCATAATTCAGTAGCTGCGTAAATGTAATAAGTATAAACACACATACACCAATTCACTGGTCTGCTCAGTACCGTTATAAATTTCAATATGTGAATATGAAGGGGTATGATCAATCAAGTCGTAAATCAAATGCTGTTGCTTTGAGGATGCAATTGCACCTTTAACTTCTACCGAGAACTAAGAATTGTTCACGTAACGGACGTTCAGAAGACGACCTTGGACAATATAAAGTGGACTCTGTGCTATCCGCAATCAGTGTACTCGTTGGTCCCCTCCGTGGATTTTTTTTCCAATCCAAATGTGACCTGTGTATTTCGTTTTCAGGTATGGCTTTGTTTTAATATACCAGCTGCTGACAAATACGACCGACACTGCACGAAAACAACTCTCTACAATATTGTCTCGCGAATGATGTCTCGAAAAGCTCACACGCACAAACGAAAATATTGCTTTGTTAGATTTGTCTTTATTTACCCTGTTTCCGCCGGTATTTCATTTGTGACCACAACTGCGGCGACTCAATTTCCATTTCGGGTACAGAAACTGCTGGAACAGCGCGCACCGAAACATCTCTTATATAACTCACACCGAAGGCTTTGATGTTTCATTCTCGTAGTGTGGGTTTGTATTTAGAGATACTGAACTTTGTAAACTCCCGTTCGGCTGCTACTCACAGAGTACGCAAATATAAACTGTGTTTCCGCGAAAGGAGAGTTAGAGATTAATGAACCTTCGATATCGAGGTAATTAGAGGTGGAGGATAAGCCTAGAGTGAAGGGGTTATTGCGATTAGCCATTGCCTTGCATATTAAATCTCTTGAACTTCACTTCTGATAATTTAGGATCGCACGAATTACTTTAAATAGTATGAGTGCTTCCTTTTCTCCCGAACATGAGAACCACGATTTAAGCAGTTCGCCGCCTCACTCAATGCTCATTGATGGGAACATCTTCCAGGATGTTACGGAAAACTATGAGAAATCATGCTCCTTCAACGACGGAATAAGAAGTTACCAAGTGGAATAGTTCGCGACAGCCCATAGGATATTACTATTACAGAGGCTAAAAAAAATTGAAAATAATCTTTGTTGAGCGCTTGTAATATCAATGTTCTTTTTTTTTGTATTTCAGTATGTTATTACTGCTATTTGTTTAAACCCAAAATCTAGTTGATTGTACAGGGCCATAGCATGTCGCATCTGGATACATCAGCTTGACAACCAATGGTCAAACTCGAAACTTAAATCAGAGTATTGTATACTTCTTAAATAACTACTAATCCAAATGCAACAAAAAGAAAATGAGAATGTTACTGATAAAGTGAATTATCTCCTAATCTATACATATTATAGAAAAAGCTGTATGTATATGTATGTTCAGGGTTACAATTATTGAACTAAATGAAATAAAACCGTCATAACGTGAACGATTTGGGTTAGGACGTTCAAACTGCACGGTTTGACGCGGTGCATGATGAGAATTAGTGTGCGCATGCATAGTTTCGTTTAGCGACGAAATCCACTTTCATTTAGATGGGTTCGTCAATAAGCTAAACTGACACATTTCGGGGACTGAGAATCCGCATTTCGCAATCGAGGAGTCTCTTCACCCTCAACGGGGGACTGTGTGGAGTGCAATGTCAAGTCATGGAATAATCGGTGTGATATTGCTTGATAACTACCTAACGTTACATGAAGGGTTGGAAGATGATTTCATCTCCATTATCCAAAGTGACGCTGATATAGACAAGATGTGGTTCAAGCAAGAGGGAACTCGACCCCATCGAAGCGGGAGAGTGTTTGATGCCCTGGATGATCACTTTGGAGACCGCATTCTGGCTCTGTGTTACCTAGAGTCCACTGGCATGGACTTCGACTGACTGCCATATTCTCGGGATCTGAACACATGCGAGTCCATTTTGTGGGTTATATTAAAGACAAGGTGTACAACAATAATACCAAAACCATTGCTGATCTGAAAACAACCATTCAGGAAGTCATCGACAGCATCGATGTTCTGACAATTCGCTATTCGTCTGCGCCACATCATCGCCAATAATGGCAGGCATATCAAACTTGTCATAACATAAATCCGAATATCTGTAGTGACGTTTACGTGTCGAATAAAGTGTGTGCATGCCTTAATCTGTAACTAATTTACATTTTTTTCATATAGTTCAGTAACTGTTGCCCTATATGTGCGTAAGTATGTATCTCATCTCCTCGTAAACCACGTGACCTATTGCAACCAAACGTTGTACACATGTCACTTATTGTCTGGAAATTTTCGCTGTGGAGATAAGAACCACTTACCTATCTAGGAGGGGGGGGGGGGGGGTGAAAAAGCCCAAGACGTGCCAATGGCAATACTTTAGTCATCCAATATTTGATAATGAGAGCACTTAGTGACTTGACACCGGTGTGTCAGACCCACCATACTTGCTACGGCCACTGCGAGAGGGCTGTACAAGCAATGATCACACGCACGGCACAGCGGACACACCAGGAACCGCTGTGTTGGCCGTCGAATGGCGCTAGCTGCGCAGCATTTGTGCACCGCCGCGGTCAGTGTCAGCCAGTTTGCCGTGGCATACGGAGCTCCATCGCAGTCTTTAACACTGATAGCATGCCGCGACAGCGTGGACGTGAACCGTATGTGCAGTTGACGGACTTTGAGCGAGGGCGTATAGTGCGCATGCGGGAGGCTGGGTGGACGTACCGCCGAATTGCTCAATACGTGGGGCGTGAGGTCTCCACAGTACATCGATGTTGTCGCCAGTGGTCGGCGGAAGGTGCACGTGCCCGTCGACCTGGGACCGGACCGCAGCGACGCACAGATGCTAGTTTTACATTATCTTTTAGATTAATTATTTGTTTCCGAACGGTTAATAAAATCACGGATCTGCCCCATTATTACCATTATTACGAGCTGTTCTCGGAAATCTCACATTCAGCTCCCCCTCTAAATGTTGGAACTGTGGATTTATTGCCGAATTTTTATTACCTTTATTCGTATCGTGTTAAAAGCATCTTATGCGCTTTCAGTGCCTAGAGTTTTAATAATTTTTTTTAGAAATGACAATGAACCATTGATGGTTACTGAGAACCATATTCTATCGTGAAATCACATTTTTCCTCTGGCTAAATTATTACAACACTACCCTTCCCAACAGCTAAAACCAAGACTAAGGCAAATACTGAATATAGCACCCTGTAGGTAAATGATATCCAATATAAACACCGACTGCTGTTTTCTATATATAACTGACCTAAATTACGCCATCTTTAGGCTATTTTGTGCGCCTTAAAGACAATCACGGATATCAATGATACGATTCGCTGATGACATTGCTATCCTGAGTGAAAGTGAAGAAGAATTAAATGATCTGCTGAACGGAATGAACAGTCTAATGAGCACACAGTATGGTTTGAGAGTAAATCGGAGAAAGACGAAGGTAATGAGAAGTAGTAGAAATGGGAACACCGAGAAACTTAACATCAGGATTGATGGTCACGAAGTCAATGAAGTTAAGGAATTCTGCTACCTAGGCAGTAAAATAACCAATGACGGACGGAGCAAGGAGGACATCAAAAGCAGACTCGCTATGGCAAAAAAGGCATTTCTGGCCAAGAGAAGTCTACTAATATCAAATACCGGCCTTAATTTGAGGAAGAAATTTCTGAGGATGTACGTCTGGAGTACAGCATTGTATGGTAGCGAAACATGGACTGTGGGAATACCGGAACAGAAGAGAATCGAAGCATTTGTGATGTGGTGCTATAGAAGAATGTTGAAAATTAGGTGGACTGATAAGGTAAGGAATGCGGAGGTTCTACGCAGAATCGGAGAGGAAAGGAATATGTGGAAAACACTGATCAGGAGAAGGGACAGGATGATAGGACATCTGCTAAGACATGAGGGAATGACTTCCATGGTACCAAAGGGAGCTGTAGAGGGCAAAAACTGTAGAGGAAGACAGAGATTGGAATACGTCGAGCAAATAATTGAGGACGTAGGTTGCAAGTGCTACTCTGAGATGAAGAGGTTAGCACAGGAGAGGAATTCGTGGCGGGCCGCATCAAACCAGTCAGTAGACTGATGACCAAAAAAAAAGGACAATAGCTGGACCTCACGGATGCTGAAATTGGAGGTTATCAGGGCAGAGGACAGTAGCAGTAGAGCAACTGGAACGCAAGATTTCAAAGTGACGTCCCAACTGTTGAGTTCCTTCTGAGAGTTTTTTCGCAGTAACTACGGATCTAAAAACGTGGAGTGCTACTGCTCCAGAACTCGACTTTCATCCCTCCATTGAACAGCTTCTTCACAAGCTACGGTAATTTCTACTACTGAAATAGGAAGAAGTTTCGTCGTGCTGACTGTTGCCCCGTTCACACCTGAGATGATAATATGAAGAAGCACTGATTCCGTTCAGATCTGTCATACTGAATGCTCATGTTTAGAATAAACGTATACAAGCAGATTCGATGAAGCTTCAAAGATTAAGTCTCTCACAAAGCGATATAGTGTCACCAGAAGGCTAAGAAACATTGAGTTATCCGGAAAGTATCGTCAAACAGTAATATAATTAATAAGCGTCACTAGGCGATAGTCAGCTACTCGCAATGTTTCAACATCTGGCGTACAACTGAAAGCGTTACACAACAAATTCAAGAAATAATCTAATCACATCTCCATCTACGTCTCTATTCTACTCCTTTGAGGAAATACAGTGTGAAATTTAAGAAAACTTTTTTGGATGGCGAAAGTCTCCTTTACAGAAATCAACATGGATGCGCGGAGATCTCACAAGATTTACGGCCGGCCGCTGTGACCGAGCGGTTCTAGGTGCTTCAGTCTGGAACCGCGTGACCACTACGGTCGCAGGTTCGCGTCCTGCCTCGGGCTTAGGTTAGTTAGGTTTAAGTAGTTGAAAGTTCTAGGGGACTGATGACCTCAGATGTTAAGTCCCATAGCGCTCAGAGCCATTTGAACCATTTGATCAAGATTTACGTCCTTCTGTTCGTCCATAAGATCCAGAGGGCTGTAGTTATTGCTGCTCGGGTTGGGGTAACGTTTCTAGGTGGAAGGCATTCCATAAAGTTCCACACTGACGTTTAGCAAACAAACTAAGAGTTTACGGAACATAAGACCAGCTTTGGGACAGGTTGCAGGGCTCCTTAGCGGATAGAGCTCAACTTGACGTTCTTAAGAATGCTAAATCGGTAGACGTGTATGAAGTTCGGATGTGCGCTAAGAAAGTGTTGACCGACCATCACTGTTCACTGTATTAAAAGTGGTTTGGAGCATAGTGTCGGAAGCTTTGATGGACTGCCGAAAGAATGTAACGAAATACACTAAGAACTGCAGACGATTGGCGGTTAGATAAGTGTCTCTCAGTGACCCTCAACGGAAATAAATGGGAATTATTGCAAGTAGGCAGCCTCGAAGATCCATTACTGTTCTTTTACACTATTGACCTCTAATCACAGGAAACAGCAACGAGTTTAAAATGCCCGTTAGAAGCCCTCTGGAGAGACCATATAAAACTGCAGTACGTGTAGAAAAGCAGACGCCAGACTAAGATTCATTGAGACAATCGTAAGGATATGTAAATCCTCCACGAACGAAGCGTCTTACAAAAACTCGTTCAAGCGATTCTTTAGTATGGCTTCTTAGCGCTCTTAGCATATACGATTACTTAGGAGGCACACAAGTTCTAAACGTTTAGTAAGCACGAAGCATTACAAAGACGTTCATCAAACTCCACTGGTTGACGCTGCAAGAGAGGTAAACTCCAATCCGGAGACTACTGTTGTTAAAACTCCGAAAGCGTACGTTTCTACAATACATGAGTCAGGTAACATACTATTTTCTCCAACGCACGTCTCTCGAAACAACCCGGAACGCATAATGAGAGGATTTGGAGTTCATATGGTGACATGCCGACAGACGTTATGCTTGTACACCATTCACAGTTTAAACAGTAAAATGGAGGAAATGATAGTGATACAAGAAGAACCAATTGCATCTTCCTCCACACTCTATACGACGACTTACGCAGCAGATATTTAGAAACAGAAGAGATTTTTCCTCGCGTATTAAATTCTACCACCAATCGCATATCTGCTGTGACAACGAAGGAAGAGTGGATAGTAATGTGCTGTCGGCAACGAGGTTATTACGGAGCACTGTGTCTGGACAGGGATTTGAAATTTGAATCTGCTCCTCCGAAACGCGAATTCAATACCTTGAACACTTCGTCGCCGTTCTTACTCTAAAAGATTAGTGAAATACTAGGTGCAAAAATGGCCACGTAAATGTACGTTGGCCTCCAGAGCTCGGGTAATTCTGTTGATACGGATAAATTAGCGCTGAGAGGTGAATAAACGCATGGCTGAGGTTTTGTCCGTACGGGAGGGAGCGCTGTAGAAGCGCAGATTGCAGCAAGTTTTCTAGTCCCGGGGGCGGACCGCTAACATCCGCGTCTTGTTAATTACGCGAGCTAAAACCGTCCATTTATACCGGGCCGTGGTCCACATCCTGCGCGCCGTACCTTCCTCTAACTTTTCTGCTTCTCCCTTTAGTCATTATCTAATCTCGCTGCGTCTTCACCGTTGTATAATCCTCTGCAAATTGCTTCAGAGCTAGTATTTAAAGAGCAAGGATACATATTTGCACAGCGCCCCCAAAAACCTGTTGTGGAGGAAGAAAAGATGCACCGTGGTAACAGAAGGAGTTTTTGCGAAGCATATAAAAACGCGAAGGAAACCCAGAATTCGTCGTAACTTTAGTGGCGTTTCAGTTACAAATACTGACACCGGATGCGTGAGACAAAGGATGTTAATCCTTTTAAACCTGTACCATTTAAGCAATTTTTCTCCGACGTGACATAGAATATGAAGAACTTTTCAAGTTGGCAGGTTGCAGCAAGTCTTGCTTAAGGCTCTTACACTACGGTTTTTTATACAGTACTTTACAGAAGACGTTAAATTTCGTCTTCAGAAAAATACAATTTTTCTGTAAGACATAGACCGGTAATTCGGTGGCTATGGTGGTGTAGCAGGTAGAGCACTATATTCGGTCCTGGGGTTTTGGGATTCAGGAAATGAATTTGTAGTTCCGAATATGAACTATCTTCGGCTCCATATTAGAATGACAGTGAAAATTTGCGCAGGACCGGCGCTCGAACCAGGGTTCCCCGCTTTACGCGAGCGATCGCCTTAAGCGCTTCGGCTATCCGTGCACAAATACGACCAAACGCAAACTTCCATCTGTCGTCGCCCCTGTGTCACAACCTGCACTCGTACGTTAGGTGTATTCCCTTCCAGGAAGTACATATTTATTGAGAGTCGAGGACTTTTTATTGGTGAATAAATACAAAATAGCAGCACCTATGTTATAAACAAATACGATGCTTGCCTGCCTAATAACACTGGCACTAAATACATATTTTAATAATGTTAGTCACTTTAGTGAACAGGATGGCACTCAAGTAATTATCCCCACCTAAACAATTGAATACCACATTTTTCCGTGATATGACTTAGTTTTAAGAGTTTACCACAGGTTGACTACAAAATTAAAAAAAAAGATTATTCAGGGACGAGTAGAAGTTCATGAATAAGTAAAATAATTCTTAAACACTTAATCAGGATCAGCTTCATCCAGAACATTATCGCCCCTGTGCGCAGTATATATTATAAACTACTAGAAAGGTTAATTTATAACCGAATTCATTCACTACTACTAACTGCCGAGAATCCTCCCCCACCACTAGACCAGGCTGCATTAAGTTCCTCGACACAATCACTATTAAACTGAATGATGGTTGTTTCAATAAATAAGTTAGAAGTTGCAAGATGCTTTTGATAATAACTTCCTAAATACGGGAGAGAAAATGTGGTCAAACAGTTTAACTGAAGACAGAAGAGAATGCAATGAAGTTGCCATTCCGAAACAATTTCATCAACAACGATTATTACCAACAACTGTTTCCGAAATTTACAAGCCACGTTGAGTGGCCGCGTGGCTTGAGGCGTCATATAACGGACTGTGCGGCCTCTCTCGCTAGAGGTTCGAGTCCTCCCTCGGGAATGTGTGTGTGTGTGTGTGTTGTTCTTTGCATAATTTAGTTTAAGTTACTTTAAATAGTGTGTAAGTGGGCCAATGACCTAAACAGTTTGGTCCCTTAGGAATTCACATGCATTTGAACATTTTGAACCTTTGAGTTAACAAAATTATGACAGTAGAGGACAGTGTTCTACCTGGATGCACTTTTGAGACTACTACCTCTACTTAGATCTGCTCTAGAAGTTTAATATACTTTCATTTTCCACTTGTAAATGTTGGCATTCACCATGTATGCGTAAATGAAGTTATTGGAAACTAACAGCAATTCCCATTTTCAAGACAGGGAAAACGCTAAGAACATTAAAGAGACTCACTCAGTTCCTTTTCAAGTATCAACCATGGTAAAAGACCTCCTTCTGTTTCAACGTAGAAGATGCAGTACGACCTACAAAGTGTGACTTAACTGTTCACAAACTCTATAAAAATTTCTAAAAATATGTAGCGTTTTCCTCACCATCAAATTCTATACTTAAAGTTTTCACAATATTTTCCAACTAGCATCAGTATGTTAGACGACAATAAAATGTGTAGAACGCGAAACTTTTGCTAATGCTGCACAAAACACAATTTCATGTCTAACAAGAAAAAAACTGTAGAAAAAGGCGGAAACTGCTTATGGCGGTCTCCAGTGCGCATTCCTTTGTGCCGTTCTAAATTCAATCAACAGACTGAAGTATCGACGAAGAAACGACATGTGTTGCTAGGTCCATTATCCTCTAAGTACAAAACTCTCTCCTAGTGAAAACAAATGCTTATATACCGGATGAAAATCAGTTTTTCCTTCCATGTGCTATTTCGAGCAGAACAGGAAAAGCGGAAAATTATAGTGGTACCCGAAATACCAGTCGCCATTTGGAGTGATCTGAATGTAGCTACAGAAGTTATTTGTTGGACAAACCGAGCAGTCTCAATAGACTGTAGTGCTTAGTTACAGTTATCTTGTATGCATGCCTTGAATAATTCAGGCGTTCGAACTGTCAAGGTTAGTAGCATCTTCACTTATAAAATCAATTGAACAAACGACATACATTACTTACCATAAAAGATGCTAGTAACTGAAAAACGTGTGAAATACGCAGCCTCAAAATACTTTGTCGAAGAACATTAAATGTCTGATTGAAGCAATGGATATTTTGGATCTACAACAAAACGTTCTTTTTGCCCTCTTTGTACTGTACAGACGAACTCGTAATTAAAAAAACTATTAGATCTGTTGTATAGTTAAGTTTAACTTTGTTCTTAATATATGTTTCACTTGTCCATTTACATTTGCTAGTGAAATTATGTTTGCATTATCAGAGTGAATTTTGCAATGTTTGTTGTTCAGTTCGAAATGCTGTTGCTTTTAATATTCTGTAAATAGTCAGTATGTAGCCATACACATGAATTGTGTATATTTAGCCTTTGAACCGACACATTCATGTCATTTCATTAATAATTGTGCAACTGGGGTTTGGAACATGGGATTAACGAGGTATTTAGAAATTTAGTAGTCTAGTTTCCATTGTTTAATGAGATGGTGTAGGCATATTTTACCTGAAGCAGCTAATCTTCAAAACATATATGTAATCCAATGTGGCATTGCTCTATGTATGAAAGAAACTAACGATTAACACATTCCTGAAGTTTGTGAGTACAGAATGACAATCGCTACAGCTGCAACACATGTCACACTCTAATCATCTGGAAAGCTACTTGTTTACGTCTTCAGTCGCTTTCCTACTAGTGTGGAGCTAAGGACATTCTCTTGGTTGAACAAAAAAGTTAGAAGTTCAGCTAGTGGAGATACTTCCATAATTTTCTCTCATTATGAGTTTACAGGGTGGCGCCACGATACGAAAGAAATAAAATTTTCTGCTCCACTAGAACCAAATCAAAACGTGGCAGATATTACGAAGCCTGCTGCCAATAATCATTAGGAGTGGATCATTTCCGACGAGGAAGGCGGTGGCTGAGTCCCGGCTGCCGCGCATCACATCTGCGCCCTGCTTCCCCTGAGGCCGTCGCGAATGAGCGCAGAATCCCCCTGTCGTCCCACGTGGGCCGCATTTTCAACGCGTCGAATTTCTTCATATCGCCAGAAAATATTGGCATGCGCAGCGTTGTAGCACGTTCCACGTCTCACGTCAAGCTCCGAAAGTAACGCGCTCGCCTCATACCTCATACCGTGAGCCGCTTAAGAGATTTCAGCAGAAAAACTTTCTCGGCAGTTGCATCTGCAGTGAGATTATGTAGCGTACGGAAGCGTCTAGGTGATGCTAACAGATTGTCTAAATGCCTCTACCTTCGGTAACATTTGTTATGCACGCACTCTGTTATGGAAAATCCTACATGAAGCATTGTAACATGACGTTGTACTTAGCAAACAAAATGAAGAGTACCTGAAATATTGCGCGAGATCTCCTTCAATGAACTGAGATATATTCTTTCAAAAAGTCGCTTTTTTGACGCACGTTGTGCTTTTTAAATTATTGGCGATCCGTTAAAAAGCTTATTGAGATCTCAGTTAGCTTACGCTGTTATTAGTGAGACTGTATAAATATGTCTCCTAGCATATAGAAGTGGTTACGCTGTTTATTGCGTACATGACGTTGTACTTAGCAAACAGAATGAAGAGTACCTGAAATATTGCGCGAGACCTCCTTCAATGAACTGAGATATATTCGTTCAAAAAGTCGCTTTTTTGACGCACGTTGTGCTTTTTAAATTATTGGCGATCCGTTAAAAAGCTTATTGAGATCTCAGTTAGCTTACGCTGTTATTAGTGAGACTGTAGAAATATTTCTCCTAGCATATAAAAGTGGATACGCTGTTTATTGCGTACATAACGTTAGAACTATAAAACGGCTGCGTGCTCAATACAATTTCGGTTGGGATTCTAGAAGAGGGCCAATGTATGTAAATATTGTTTTCGACAATATTCTGCAAATGAGTTAGCTTAAATGATATACCAGTTCTAGATAAATTTAACGGTACCGCCTAACGCACCAGAAGGATCTCTTGTTACCACTGAACAATGTAAATGATCCAAACTGATATTCGAGGAAAACATCTTTGGATAAAACTTACACATCAGTTCCAGTCGTTCACTTAGATAGCATTTTCATAAAATAAATATTCTTCCTGTTCTGCAGGACTTTTCCTATGACACCACGTAGTACATCGTTACTACGACATCCGGAAAGGTCATTCGAAACATAAATGTTAGTTTTTCAACATTAACTGTGTTACTGAACGGAGCGGGTAGGAATAACACACAAAATGCTTTCACTGTTGCTTATTGAGAGATTTAGTATTTCCATTCTAACGATTTCCCAGCAACAGGTATTAATATAATTTTCTTTCACGGTGAGATTCGATACTTCCATTCAAAAGTTCCTCAAAATCACTTCACGCCTTCTCGCTTTTATAGCCTTGGGAAGTTTCGACGCTTTTCCCCATGCCAGAGAATTTACCAGACACTATCATAAATTTTGATAACGTTACAGTATGCAAAGCAAAATCATTTGTGAAACTTCCCGGCAGGTTAAAAGGTTGTGCCGGACCGAGACTCGAACTCGGGGCCGGTCCTGAGTTCGAGTCACGGTTCGGCACAAAGTTTTAATCTGCCAGGAAGTTCGATATCAGCGTGTGTCAGCAGTGTCAAAAATTCATTCTGAATGAGCATTCATGACGACATTAGAATTTTGACACAACTGTATGATTTTATTTTTTCACTGACAAAGAGTTCGCCAAATTGCCAAATTTATTTTGTGAAACAGCACTGTATTGGTGAAAATGAAATTCATTACATACAAATTCCAAACAACACAGGGGTATCATTTAACACGCACATCAATTAGACTTAGCGACACTGTGGTGTTCGAATCATGTCATGTCTTCTTCATCCCAAAGACGCGTAAGTCGTCAAAATGGCGTCAAACAGAAAGACTTGCACCAGGCGGCCCAAAGAGCCTAGACAGGGCCTTCCGACAGAAATCCCATACGATCATTACCATTTTTTTTTAGCGGCAAGTGTGATATTTTTGTGTAACTTTTCATTGCAATGTAGAACAGAAAACTGAAGCTGTCTGAAAATAACACAAGGAAATAATTCATTTCGCATTTCAGTTTGTACGGATGAAAGTCCAGTCAGTCAGATACTGAGCTTCTTTGTGGTAAACATCACGTTAATTTTCCGATTCGCTTGGGCTGTGCAAATAATACTCAGTTACTAACCGAGAAAGAGGCAATGCTTATAGATAAATAGTTGAATAGCACGCGGGATTAGCCGAGCGGTCTAGGGCGCTGCAGTCACGGACTGTGCGGCTGGTCCCGGTGGAGGTTCGAGTCCTCCCTCGGGCATGGGTATGTGTGTTTGTCCTTAGTATAATTTAGGTTAAGTAGTGTGTAAGTTTAAGGACTGATGACCTTAGCAGTTAAGTCCCATAAGATTTCACACACATTCGAACATTTTTGAGTTGGATAGCGCTGTATCAGAAGTTTCGGTTTATGTGTAATGATTTAATATTTTTCTTCCTCTTTCTAAAACGTAATTTCATCGAGACTGTTAATGAGTTCCGTCAGAAACGAAATAACCGCTCCCATTCGCGAAAATATTTTTTCCAAGTATGCATTCGTAGTTCCCTGTCACTCAGAAATATTCGATAGCTGTATGGCATTCGTATTTAATTCTCCATGCTTCTTTCCATCCGAAGTTAATTGTGAGAAATGCAAGAAAAACCGCTCTGCAGCATTCCTCTTAACTAAAACATTACTCACAGAAACTACACAGATATTGAAAAAGATTTTATCTTCTTTGTGTGTCGAAGGAAGCATCGTTAAAAGTGAAGCACTCATACATCTTCGATTGGATGACTGAATGGATGGGCCATAACATTAGGTAAAATACACTTTAGTATTTTATCCATCCTCAGCGACTGTAGAGGTATATATCGAATCAATCAGCAACCAGCTGCATATAAGAAATTTATTTTCTTAACCTGCAACTTCTTCAGAAGACTATACGGAAAATGATGATGAAGTCCCATACTCCGTGACGGAGAGTAGGGGAACGATGCGGGAGACCAGCACCGCCGTACTAGGCAAGGTCCTAGTAGAGGTGGTTTGCCATTGCCTTCCTCCGACCATAATGGGGATGAATGATGATGATGAAGACGACACAACAACACCCAGTCATCTCGAGGCACAAAAAATCCCTGACCCCGCCGGGAATCGAAGCCGGGAGCCAGTGCTCAGGAAGCGAGAACGCTACCGCGAGACCACGAGCAGCGGATATACGGAAAATACATCACAAACAAGTAGAGTTGAGGATATAATATTAAAATCAAGGACGAAAAGTTTAAAAACTGTTAAAATATGAAGATAAAAACCGCTACCTGATCATTTAGGAGTGTCAACAATGAGATGCAAACAGCAAAATGCTGTGGTCTTAAAAACTACAGGAGCTATAAGTAATACACACTGAATCCATTAAAACAGTAAGAGCTTGTAGATGCTTACATGTGGTTCATAGTGCCTGCGCACAAATGGTATAAAAAGCCAAACAGTAAGTGCAGACATCATGCCAGAACTGGAGCTAATCAGCTAATGACTTGCATGTCTTGACGTAGGTGTCAGGGTGAGGATGAAAGTTAATAAAACAAAACCGTACACAACTATAGTTATCATAAGGTATAAACAAAACTGCAAGTGGACATAAGCAACGTAATAAGTAATATAAAAACCTAATGATAAATAAAATAAGTTAATATCAACGATAAGTGGCGCTATGGATGGGAAATTTGGGAACTAACCTCAAAACAGCTGTAATGAGGTCTATATCTTGCTAGTAGGGAACTTATTAACAAAAACAAAATGCGAAGCACATCACGGGGCTGGAACTTGTGACTGAAGTAAGTGGAGAGACAATTCCCCATCATTAGCTAATATTAAACTTTTCTTCCATATTTTAATATTCTTATGTGACTTCTACTTCTTTGTACTGTATTTTCCGTACAGCCCTCTGAAGAAGGGGAATAAGTGCCCAGGATCGGTTAAGAAACTACATTTCTTTTTTTTTATAGCTGGTTGCTGATGTTTTCGATATGTAAAGCACAGTCTAGCAGTAGACACATACGAATTAGAGTACACACGTAAAAATCTACAATAAATCAAAATAGCAGTTTCGTGTTGAAATAATGTTCTTCCGTACTATTGTACAGACAGCTCAACGGTATCATTATGAGAAGCTATTTCACGATACATTAATAAAAATGCAACCTACGTGTTTCTCTTTCGCCTTTCTAATGCTTCGCCATGGTCTGATGTATGAATTCCGATTCTTCAGAAAATGTTGTTTCCTTTCTTGATCACTATGTAAGAAATAATCTAAAAATTTAAAGATGCGTTGTCTAGTCAATGGTGGGATGTTTTCTTAACTCTGGTGTTGATTTTCACGAAGACGAAAAGCGAATGCGGATTACACTCCAGGTTTAACTGTAGCTGGCGGTGTGCACAGGCTGTCATGTGAGATACGTCTATCAACGTGTGTCAGTAATACAGGAAGCTGCGGTCCGAGCAAGTGCGTCTCTTTGTTTCTCTATTGCGGACGTGGGGAGGGGGGGGGGGGGGGGTAACATGTGCCTTCAGCAAGACAGTGCACCAACCCCGACTACATGGCATGTCACATTGACCACATCGAGCAAGAAGTACACGTGTAGGACCATACTAAGCTAGTCGAGTCACCATGAGTTACGGAACAGGAATTTCTGTGAATGTTTGATTAATCTCTAACGCTTTTTGTGTCTCGTAATGTCCGTGAAGCGAGACACCGTCAAACGGGCACATATAATAAGTTTCACGAGTTTTACGTCTAAAGCACAGTTTCGCTCCCTGCGCTATGGACCACTAAAATTTCGAATGTATCGTACTTCGCACATTTCGTGTACGTAGTAAATGAGTTTTGAGAAGGAAACAACTGTAAGCCAAGTGTAAAATATTTATTCTTCGATCGTTGTTAGGACAGCCCATATTTAAGAAGCTTACAATTACGTTGATGAGATCCAAGTAGATCAAATGTACTTTGTTTAACAACAGTTAACATTAAGATTGTAAGAAGGAATTTGCAAAATACCTACGCAAAAACATGGTGACAACTTAGCATCACGATGTGGGATCAAAAGCCCGTGTCACCTTCAAAGAGAGTATCAATTATACGCAATCATATGTCGAAACACTCCTCGGGACACTTTGTTACAGCTGTCGCTATCAACTAGGTGATAGGCTGGTTCCCGGACACCAGCTGAAGACTGAATAAATACAGAGAACAAAATATTAACCCCCTCACCCCACCCCACGCTTCAGGAGACATCTCGAATATACAGTATAATAATGTCTGTTACTTTGATAACGGACTCAGTTCGGCGATAAACAGAGCCAACAGAGTCCACAGGTATTGCTATAACCAGCTGATGCCACTCAGTGGCGATAATATATGGTGGGGATGTTATTTCCTATACGTTTTACCAACTATTACAAACTGTCCCAGAAATATTCGTTGGGATTATGATCGGCGGATTAGCGGACCGTTCGAGGTTCAGTAGGATGTCTGAGTGTCTGTTACATAATGAACATAGATGTGCAGCACTCTAATCAAGGCTTTTGTCCTCCTGGGAGAAAAGGGTGTACACATCATACTATTCACGAAAATGTATAAGAAATTCATCGAGAATGTTGAGATGAACATCATGCATCAAGTCCATGGCAACTTGAATGAGTAGCCCTAATTATGGTAAGTAAAACAGCCCAAAAAGTCATAGAACCATCTCAGGCTTAAACTAAACGCTGCAAGTTAAATGTTTCATTGGACCGCCGTTAGACACGACCTCCTCCAACTTCTGAAATGGGGAAAAATCGCGTTTCGTCGGACCACACTGTGTCTCTAGTCAGCTGCTCTCGTGTTTTCGTGCTGTTTGGCCAAACGAAGCCGTGCAGCTTTACTTGGCAATGGTAGCAACGTGAGGTACCCGATACTAAATGTCCATTACACGCAGTTCCCTAGCGCAATGTTCGTTCGAAACTGTATTATATGGATCTGCAGTCACTGACAACAGTAACTTCTGTCGTATTTGAAACCGATGTCCACTGACAAGACGAGATCCCATTCTCAGGTTTCTGTCGTTTAAGATCTGTTTACAACCATTGTTCTTATGTAGTCTGACATAGCTGCGCGTGGTACAACATTACTTGCAGACACGTCGGAGAGTGCACGTTGCTACATCAATAAACAGGGCAACTTAATTCATAGTGTGGTCACGAACGCGTCCAAACTCGATAGCTTCTGTCTATGTTTCTGTCACGTTTCCACGTCGACCCTTTTAACTACATTGGTTTATACAATCGACTGGCACATTCGCACCACGTCACTTTCGTGACTTTTGTCAGCGGTGGAGGATCACACGACAGGCCGGTACATGTTGTACACCATCTATAGAGACCAAAAGTGACAAGCATGCTCCTTGAAGGGGCGACTAATTTTTCGTTTTTGAGACAGATTTGTACGCAACTTAAAGGTGTTTGTATCTCAAAACACATTTTATCAAGTCGGGGGGCACGACTAGGTAGCCTGAAAAGAGAAGGCTGCAGGCATAAGAGCTAAACTGACATTGTGGCCGAGCGGTTCTAGGCGCTTCAGTCTGGAACCGCGAGATCGCTACGGTCGCAGGTTCGAATCCTGCCTCGGGCATAGATGTGTGTGATGTCCTTAGGTTAGTTAGGTTTAAGTAGTTCTAAGTTCTAGGGGACTGATGACCTCAGATGTTAAGTCCCATAGTGCTCAGAGCCATTTCTTTATTATTAAACTGACATTAAAGATAAATCAGTAAGCAAAAACAGAAATCCGAAATAAAATTAATAGGGAAGAAATTTATTCAACGTCACTCGTATAAAAATAGAATAGATTTGCTAATTTATCAGTTGGATTAACTGCAGCTCAACGGTGAAGTGGAAGCCATGAGTCATCTTGCCTCAGAGCCGTGAATATAAGGAGATGAGTTTTCAACATTCTAAAGACATATTACATTAACCATGGTGATAAATGGGGCCGACACGGTAACTCGTGCTATGAAGGATAGCAGCGAAACAGGCTAAATATCTATAAGAAATAAATGTAATAATCGGTGGCTCTTCTCTTCGTAATGTTACAAGAAAGTGACATTCTCTCTTTTCGTAACACGGAATTCCTTAAGTTTTGCTTTTTTGCGTGTTTTGATTGTGATTCTTTCGCATATTGAAGTTGTTTCTGGCGGCGTTTGCTCTGTGTTACTATCGTAACGTCAAAACAGTTACTTCACTGCTCCAGAACTTTCAGTTGCAGTACACGGGAATGGAGCGCTTTAAAAAGTGAGGTAAACACATATTATTGAGAAGGTTTATGAATCAATGAATAGCGATAAAGTGGCGAGGACTGGAAAGGGCGACTCGCCAGTGATTGGCGGTAGTTGTGGCAACTTGCTGATAGCCAAGCCATTACAAGTCCGGCTATTTTTCTGTGGGTTACAGCGAGCGAAGAAGCAATCAGCGTTTATTGAGGGACCGGTCCGGTCCGCTACTACTGATTTAGTTACGCTGTGGAATACTAAATCAGGACGGACGGAGGAAATGGGAGCCAGATTCTCCGTATCGCGGCAGCCGCGCCACAGTTACCTGGTGAGCGACGCCGGTTCCATTAGCACAGCGTTATGCTGTGTGCTGCTCTCACATGCGTTCTGCTACACTCCGGCGTTGGCATCACCATCGAAATGACCTCACCGTTTGCCCTGGTAATGCGTTCTCTTATACTTGGGAATACACCTTAGTGTAATAACTACGCTGGTACACTTCTAAATTTTGTTGCTTTATCATCTTATTTTGTAAATCAAATATCGATTGAGGAAACACGAATTATATCTTTTTGGATGGTCGAGACGGTAGGCTCTTTGTTCGCGTAGTAAAAGTTGTTTCTGGTTTGACAAAACAGATATTTTCGTCTAAAACATAAAAGTGCTTGAAATTATGCGCCTGTTTTAATGTAAATCTTTTACTTTAACTCGTATGTACTTTGCGATTGTAAGACGTGTATATTTCTATTGTCTATTGTCAAATCACAATCTATGAAAGATGTTTATATTTTATTAATAGGATTAAGTAGGAATAATTCATATTTGTCATGTTGGAAATAATTGTGGTAGCAGGGAATGTCTGCACCAAAGTATTGTTGACAAGAGAGACCGAAAATTGATATAATTTTAAAAAGGGCGGGAGAGACCGCGTATTGACATTTAAGAAAAGAGCGGGAAAGACCGCGCATTGATACATTTTGTAATGGTAGCAGGGATTGTCTGTACCGGAAAACATTGTTGGCAGGAGAGGCCGCAGTTTAGCGTTCGTAGGAAGTCAGTAGTAAGCGAGATGTGAAGCGAGTTGGTAACAGGTCTGAAGCGAGAGGTTGCCTGCCAGCCACTAGTTATGATTTACAAGAGATTATAAACGCATATACAGAGACATAAGCTAACTATTATAATAAGACGAACTAATATTATTGAATTAATTTTTTTGGGAAACTCAAGACTACTGAAGGCATGTTTGCGCATTGCTAGTTGTTAGATTATTGTAAAAAGTAAGTCCCATTTGAACGTTTGTAAAGTCATTTCATTCAGAATATAATTAACTATTGCCAGCAATACTGCATTTCTAATTATGATCCATCCCAAAAACCATCAACGTAAAACTTTGCAAAATTTTATTGTTCTCAAGAAAAAGTTTAACTATGAATTACGTAACTTCAGTCAAATTAATTAAAGAATAAAGTCAGCTTTGCTATTAAAGAATAACGTCAGCTTTGGTAGTAAATATAGCCACTTAGTTTGAAAGCCCGCCAGCAGCTAATGGAGTATAGTAAAACAGAGTAAGTATATTCATGTCGCAGTTCGATGTAGCAGTCAGATGGCGATCCAGTAACAGTAAAAAAGGTAACGAACAGTTTTGGGTTGCAGATAACGACTGAGGGCCACACGACGACGACACATTCTATGTTTCGTCGAAATAATCCGAAAATCACTTTTAAATGCAGCAATCAAATTTGTATACGAAGATTGAGAAAGAGAATAAATTTCAAATGGAAGACTTCATTTGTTATTATTAAGCAAGAGGTAGAAATCCTAAGGGAAGGTTATATAGGTTATTGTAAAAGGGATGGTTATGCGTAACAAGAGATACAGAGCAGACGGGAAGGTTTCACCATTTTTCTCCGCGTGATTCCAGTTTTCTCAAAAAATGGTTCAAATGGCTCTGAGCACTATGGGACTCAACTGCTGTGGTCATCAGTCCCCTAGAACTTAGAACTACTTAAACCTAACTAACCTAAGGACATCACACACATCCATGCCCGAGGCAGGATTCGAACCTGCGACCATAGCAGTTGCACGGTTACGGACTGCGCGCCTAGAACCGCGAGACCACCGCGGCCGGCCCAGTTTTCTCATCTGATTTCAGCTTTGGATACTACACGCAGCGTTACTACCATATAGGCTACTGGAAGTCAGAACCACCTATCATTTCAGCTGACATGATAGGTTCTGTAGGGGATGGACTTACCCACGAAGCCTGTAGGAGTACCCTGCTCAATTTGGTTTTCGACAGTTTAATTAATATTAGTTAATTAAAAAATCAATAGCAATGCATTAGTAACTTACCAAGACTACCAACCGAAATTTTTTTAATTTTTCTTTTGAAGATTTTGTTAGTTTTTGAAGGTTTTCAGCCCCTCCGTCACCATGCCTACTGGGTTACATCGATATACACGGAAGCACCAAAGAAACTGGTATGGATGGGCATGCTTATTCATATACTGAGACATGCAAACAGGCAGAATACGGCTTGCGGTCGGCAACGCCTATACAGGGCGAGTCGTGTAAGACGTAACACCCCCATTATTCCAGGGGCGATTGCACGTAACGGCATGCGGTTTTCAGCGAATCATAGCCGACTATGGGGCACATACGTTGGTACATACACAATAATCACAACGTTTATATTGACCGAGATAATGAGGCAAGTACATGTTTTTTTAAATGGGATGCCATACTTTTTTTACCATCATTCGAACGCTCTGGAAAAGACGCGTATAGTGATGTAACGAATCTTGCTATTATGATTCAAACATCGCCTAAAAGACGCTGGGAAATATTGTACGATTGAAGGTCGAGGCGGTCGAAAGCGGCCGCAGACTGTAAACACACCTCGCGCGACCCGCAGGCCGAGTTGACGTGCTCCATGCAGCATGCACGGCCTACGCTACGTAAGTAAATCCTCACCCGTCCTCTTTTAAGCGAAGTTTGAATCACAATAGCAACATGCGTTACAGCACTATACGCGTCTTTTCCAGAACGTTCGAATGTCTAGCGCAGTTGTTAATCGGTTACTACTGCTACAATGGCAGTTTATCAAGATATGAGTGAGTTTGAACCTGGTGTTATAGTCGGCGCACGAGCGATGGGACACAACGTCTCCGAGATAGCAAAGAAGTGGGGATTTTCCTGTACGACCATTTTACGAGTGTACTGTGAACATCAGGAATCCGGTAAAACATCAAATCTCCAACATCGCTGCGGCAGGAAAAAGATCGTGCAAAGACGGGAGCAACGACGACTGAAGAGAGTCGTTCTGCGTGACAGAAGTGCAACCCTTCGGTCATTAATAAGTGTCAGCGTGCGAATCATTCAACGGTAATTTGTCGACATGCGGTTTCGGAGCCGAAGGCCCACTGGTGTAGCCTCGATGACTGCACGACACATAGCTTTACGCCTCCCCTGGGCCCACACCACCGACATTGGACTGTTGATGACTAGAAACAGTTGCCTGGTTGGATGAATCTCGTTTCAGAATGTATCGAGCGGATGGCCGTGTACGAGTGTGGAGACAACCTCATCAATCCAAGGACCCTGCATGGCAGCAGGGGACTTTTCAAGCTGGTGGACGCTATGTAATGACGTGGGGCGTGTGCAGTGGGAATGATATGGGACCCCTGATAGTCCATAAACGACTCTGACGCGTGACACGTACGTAAGCATCCTGTCTGATCACCTGAATCCGTTCATATGCATTGTGCATTCCGACGTACTTGGGCAATTCCAGCAGGACAATGCGACACGTCGCACGTCCAGAATTACTACCGAGCAGCTCCACGAGCACTTTTCTGAGATTAAACACTTCCGCTAGCCAGAAAACTCCCCAGGCATGAACATTATTGATCATATATGGGATGCCTTGATGTTCAGAAGAGATCTCCACTCCCTCGTATTCTTACGGATATACGGACAGGATTCATGGTGTCAATTCCCTCCAGCACTGCTTCAGAGATTATTCGAGTCCACGTCACGTCGTGTTGTGGCACTTCAATGTGCTCACGGGGGCCCTACACGATATTAGGTGTACCAGTTTCTTCGTCTCTTCACTGTATTATAAACATGATAGATTCGGGGACCTGTGAGGGTCCCAGAATTTTATTTTAGTCAATGAATAATACTAAAAACTGGTCTGCAGTGTCATTTGGAATTGTACTAATGACTGTTCGTTTTGTAAGAGATACGGTAATTCCAACATGGGACGTAGCTGACGCAGTAACAGTGCCGTCCCATGTCACTGTAATAAATAAAGCGTCCTCAGCAGGAAGTGAGCACTTCTGACAGAGTCATCAGATGACTTTGTGAATACTCGATACTGGTAAGTTGCAGTGCTATCTATGGACATATTAAAGTGAAGCAATATGTTTCTGTTTTATGCTAAGAAATGAACATTACGCAAAGTTTTGCTTGTTTCCCACTCCCAATATCATAACAATCACCAAACAAAAACCTTTACCGGAAACCCTGGACGTAAAGGAAATATAACATATTCATGAGAATTGTGCATTGGAAATGCCGTGTGGCTAGGGACTCCCGTCGGGCAGACCGTGCGCCTGGAGCAAGTCCGAGTTGACGCCACTTCGGCGACTTGCGTGTCGATGGAGATGAAATGATGGTGATAAGGACAACACAACACCCAGTCCCTGAGCTGAGAAAATCTCCGACCCAACCGGGAATCGAACCCGGGCCGATTGGAATGACATTCCGTCACGCTGACTGCTCAGCTACCTGGGGCGAACAATTGTGCATTAGAGACCATTGATCGGCGCTCTACTGATATACTAAATACCTGCTCCAAATACAGGGGGTGGAAAAAGACGGAAACACCGAAGACGCAACACATGACATGCCCTTTACGGTGCTCGAAACCTGTTGGCATACCGAATAGCTCCCAGTCGCTCGGAATGGATAAATACAGGTCCCGCATGCCCGTATGGTTTTCAAGGGAATCTTATACCTTTGTTTCTGAAAAACAGTGGCAAGTGCAGGTAACTATACTGGAGGTGGATGGAGATCTCGCACCCTTCTCTCCAATAGACCAACAGAGAGCCTGTACTGTCATCTGGTGTGGTACCAGAGGAAATGCGACAGTGCATCTTCGTGCTCGTATTTCATTGGAGAATTTCTTAGCAGAACAAACTGATGTGTGCGTGTTTCTAACAATATCAGAGAACGCGGGTAGTAGTAGTATATCTGACTTCTACACAAATTCATTGCAATATAGCGATCATTGTAAATATGATTTTTCTATTTTCACTACTGGCCATTAAAATTGAGCCGGCCGCGGTGGCCGTGCGGTTCTAGGCGCTGCAGTCTGGAACCGCGGGACTGCTACGGTCGTAGGTTCCAGTCCTGCCTCGGACATGGATGTGTGTGATGTCCTTAGGATAGTTAGGTTTAAGTAGTTCCAAGTTCTACGGGACTGATGACCTAAGATGTTAAGTCCCATAGTGCTCAGAGCCATTTGAACCATTTGAACCATTAAAGTTGCTGCACCAAGAAGGAACGTACATGATACACGGGTATTCGCTGGACAAATATATTATACTAGAACTGACATGTGATTACATTTTCACGCAGTTTTGGTACATAGATCATGAGAAATCAGTACCCAGAACGACCACCTCTGGCCGTAATAACGGCCTTGATACGCCTGGGGATTAAGTCAGACAGAGCTAAGATGGTGTGTACAGGTACAGCTGCCCATGCAGCTTCAACACCATACCACAGTTCATCCAGAGTAGCGACTGGCGTATTGTGACGAGCCACTTGCTCGGCCACCATTGACCAGACGTTTTCAATTGGTGAGCATTTTCTGTATCCAGGAAGGCCCGTACAGGACCTGCAACATGCGGTCGTGCATTATCCTGCTGAAATGTAGGGTTTCACAATGATCGAATGAAGGGTAGAGCCACGGGTCGTAACACATCTGAAACGCAACGTCCACTGTTCAAAGTGCCGTCAATGCGAACAAGAGGTGACCTAGACCTGTAACCAGTGGCACTCTATACCATCACGCCGGGTGATACGCCAGTATGGCGATGACAAATACGCGCTTCCAATGTGCGTTCACCGCGATGTCACCAAACACGGATGCGACCACCATGACGCTGTAAACAGAACCTGGATTCATCAGGAAAAATGACGTCTTGCCATTCGTGTACCCAGGTTCGTCGTTAAGTACACCATCGCAGGCTCTCCTGTCTGTGTTGCTACGTCAAGGGTAACCGCAGACATGGTCTCCGAGCTGATAGCCCATGCTGGTGCAAACGTTGTCGAACTGTTAGTGCAGATGGTTGCTGTCTTGCAAACGTCCGCATCTGATGACTCAGGGATCGAGACGTGGCTCTACGATCCGTTACAGCCATGCGGATAAGATGCCTGTCATCTCGATTGCTAGTGATACAATCCGACTAGGCTACAATCCGACCTTTATCAAAGTCGGAAACGTGATGGTACGCATTTCTCCTCCTTACACGAGGCATCACAACAACGTTTCACCAGACAACGGCGGTCAACTGCCGTTTGTGTATGAGAAATCGGTTGGAAACTTTCCTCATGTCAGCATGTTTTAGGTGTCGCCACCGGCGCCAACCTTGTGTGAATGGTCTTAAAAGCTAATCATTTGCATATTACAGCATCTTCTTCGTGTCGCTTAAATTTCGCGTCTGTAGCACGTCATCTTCGTGGTGTAGCTATTTTAATGGCCAGTAGTGTATCAGACAACGCTAGTAGCAGTACAATCTGACTTCTACACAAATTCAGTGCAATAAAGCGGTCATTGTAAATACAATTTTTGTATTTCGTATTTGTTCCACATCCATGACGATAATTACACTTGGTATCTTTTAAAGGTAAATCATCATATTCGTTTCTCATTGTACATATTTATTGTGTATTATTGGTTTTCTGATATGTTCTACATCATAGACCATCTCTTGCCTAGGAATCAATTGGAACGAAAGGTACTCCTAATCTAAACAAAACCAATCCTGGGCGACACGTGCTATGTGAGCATGGGTCCTGTCATCTTGGAACATCCATCGTGGAACAAACATTGTACCATGGGATGGACCTGATTTCCAAAAATGGTCACATAATCCTTGGCAGTAATGCGACCTTGCAAAGTAATCATGGGGCATATGGAATACCGCCACGGAATCCCCATCGGCCACTCTCGGCCAGAAGTTCAAAACAGTGTGAAACAAGACTATCTATCTATCAATCGCTTGCGCTGTTGTCCCGCATTTTGCGGGGGTTGGCGTGGTTAAATCGGATTTGGCATGTTAATTTGAAGTGGTGGCCAGATGCCCTTCCTGCCGCCACCCGGTACCCCCGGGATGGAATCAGAGTACCCCATCTGTCTGCATCTAGGGAAAATCATGGAAAAGTGCAGATGTGTTTCAAATGGCTGTGAGTCGTGAAACTGAGGCGGAAATTGGGGACCAGCCCAGTATTCATCTAGAGGGATGTGGAAAACCGCCTAAAAACCACATGCAGGCTGGCTGGCACACCGGCCCTTGTCGTTAATCCGGCGGGCGGTTTCGATCCGGGGCCGGCGCGCTTACCTCAGTCCAGAAAGCAGCGCATTTGCGCTCTCGGCTAACCCGGCGGGTCCGTGAAACAATACTGGTTGGAGTAAATATATTTCTTCCATTAGTGATAGCGCAGGTTTCATGGCTTCGGCACCACATTTTCCTGTTACGGACGTTTCCATCACTAATGAGTGGTTTTGGGAATCCAGCTCGCCCCACAGTTCCCTATTTCTGTAGCTCGGAGCTCTTTTCGCGTTTGCTGCCAGGGTTCGCTAGTGTAGACAGTCAGTTCTGCGGTGACTTTTGCAACTATAGTTCTCTAAATTTTTCGCCATAATCCTCTTCAATCACCATCCGTTATGATCACTCTACAAACATTTTCATCAGCGACGTGACTTAACGGATGATGTTCTTCAACTTTCCCCGTACGCGGTATAAACCCTCGATTCGGCGCTTTTTCAAAGACGATCAGTTAGACTACCCACCATAAGATTATCAACAATGCTCACGTTCTATTTCACTTAGCTGCGAAATAACGCATTCACAACTACACGGAACACTGTCCTCACCTCGAATGACACATGAGACGCACTGAATACATTGCACATGTGCCATTCGTGGTCAAATAAAACATCGAAACGTGCAGGCTTGGGTGGCATCTTCATTTATATTGAAATGTACATTTATCATGGTGTTTCCGTATCTTCATGCAACCACTATAGATGTCAAAATGCGTTACCAGAAAACCTGCATGCAATGGGGCTGTTTGGAGGTTGAAAAAATGTTTCAAATGGCTCTGAGCACTATGGGACTTAACATCTGAGGTCATCAGTACCCTAGACCTTAGAACTACTTAAATCTCACTAACCTAAGGACATCACACACATCCATGCCCGAGGCAGGATTCGAACCTGCGACCGTAGCGATCGCGTGCGTCCAGACTGAAGCGCCTAGAACCACTCGGCTTGGAGGTTGACAAATGAACTATCTTATCTAACTTCAAATGGATTTGAACGCGACATCTTTCCACTTGGGCTGCATAATTTATTGAGATCTCTTCGTAGTGATCTTCAACTTAAGAATCCATTATCGAGTGTTTACATGTACATGAAACACACAGCATTGCCGGTACGAAGTAGAAACACAAAAGGACGAAAGTAAATGGAAAAACAGCTACTCAGAGCAAGATGCTACACTCTGCTAACTCATCTGACGCGTTCCCGTCCGTGATGTTTTCCAAATATAGTGGAAATGCTACTGTTACCCCTTTAAAAATTGTCTATGTGTTTAAGGCGGCAAAAGCCAGTGCAAATATACAACGCAGACCAAAGAATAAAGCTGGGTTGCAGAGATCTATTAACGTATAACCAATTTCAAGCTAGTAAAATAAAAATAAATGTTGTTAAAATGAGATAAAATAAACAACGGAGATCAAACAAATAAGTTGGTAACGGTCTAGCGATTTAAGAGATCTATGGACGAGTAATTGTGTGGATACTTAATTTAAGGCTGCTAAAACTATCAAAAACGGATATCGATGTGCAAAATGAAAATGTTCAATAATTGAAAATAAATAAAAATTGAAATACTAATACTTTTACGAAATGTAGGGTAACGATTTGGCAGCAGTTTGAAAACTGTAATGTCATGTATGTCTTTGAGCGGGTAATGCCAGTTATGACACATAGCACGGGGAGGGGTCTCTGTAGCCAGAGAGAGCTGGGCCGGCACATTCCAGAAATGATGAGCTCTTTCTTTCCTCGAAGAACCGAGCAGTGAGTTACCTGAAGTAATAAAAACTTTCAAAAATAAATGACTCCTTTGAAAGAAAGATGAATGTTTTATGAGATTATGTAATGAGTCAGTATCCTGCAAAGGTGGAATTGCTAGGGTTGGGGTATTAGTCTAACGCCTCGCAGGACACGACCTCTTTTTGGTTACAGTCTGACAGAGGAAGAACGTGGCGTGGATTCTCCACAAGACTGCCCGAGTAAACGTTCCAAGAAAGGGCGGTAGCATGCATGAATAAGTAAGAGCCTAAGATCAGCTGTGTAAACAATTTGCTGCTGCTTATTCACCAGTTGCATTATTTGTAAGATTTTTTGCCAATACACGGTAACAAATTTATTTACGTTAAATGCCGATGAACGTTTACTGTGCCTTACGGTACGGAACTGTCATAATCACTAAATTCTGTCAGTTGGTAACATATGTTTAGGAAAACTCATTCGTTGCGCTGGCGTAGACATGAACAGCAAAATTTTCTTCTTTCTTTTGTAGATAGGAAAGCCTAGTGGTATGCCTGTTATTCAATAGTTATCGTATTCCAGTGTTACCTCCTGTTGACTAGAAACAATTCCTTAGTTAAACTGTTATATAACAAACTGTGGCGCAATGAGTAAATGAAAGGGAGGTGCTAAGGCAATAAAGGAACTCTTATTGTGGGGGACAAAAAGTAAATATGCACCAAAGAAACCCAGGTAATCACGCAAAATGAAAAGACAAGATATAAAATATCGGTAATATTTTTGTGTAACAAAACATCTATATTCTAAGTTTCACTTAAGGCACAGGTGATACAAATAATTCTACTTGTTAGTATGAAAATTCTGAACATAATACGGTCGTGTGAGCGTGAGGTGTGCTTGCTTGTGTGAATGTGTGTGCATTCTTTCTGACGAAAGCTCTGGCCGAAAGCTCATGTGAAACAAACAGTCTTTCCGTTGTGCCTGTCTGCAACTGATAATATCATATTTATAGTGGTTATTAATCTTTCCTCTTCACAATATTATTGAACATAACTGAAACATTCATTTTAATCAGCTGTAATCTGAATGTGATGAAATTATCGAGGAATCTTCTGATGCGTAGATGGGATTTATGGTTGATGAGTGTAGTTTTGCGTAGAACGACAAATTCGCCATCTAAAGGTGGGGGTGGGGTGGGGTTGCACAAAACTTCTATAATAAAGGCAGATCAGGGTAGGGGGTGACGAAGTAAACTGAGTTTACGAGGTAATGCACCGTTGTGGAGCAGCTATCGCAAAATGGCAGCCAATCAGTGACTTGGGTGCGGTAGACAATCGAAGTCGACACCGTCATTCACGACATGCTAGGAATCTTTGAGGGGGCAAGGAAACCATTTCTACCATGAATTCAAGACTGTAACGATGTTGGAGGTAGAAATTTCGAGCATTTACCGAGCAGTTGAATGGAATGGACAGTGTCTTGAAAGGAGGGTATAAGATGAACATCAACAAAAGCAAAACGAGGATAATGGAACGCAGTCGAATTAAGTCGGGTGATGCTGAGGGAATTAGATTAGGAAATGAAACACTTAAAGAAGTAAAGGAGTTTTGCTATTTGGGGAGCAAAATAAGTGATGATGGTCGAAGAAGAGAGGATATAAAATGTAGACTGGCAGTGGCAAGGAAAGCGTTTCTGAAGAAGAGAAATTTGTTAACATCGAGTATAGATTTAAGTGTCAGGAAGTCATTTCTGAAAGTATTTGTATGGAGTGTATGCAAGTGAAACGTGGACGATAAATAGTTTGGACAAGAAGAGAATAGAAGTTTCGAAATGTGGTGCTACAGAAGAATGCTGAAGATTAGATGGGTAGAACACATAACTAATGAGGAAGTATTGAATAGGAATGGGGAGAAGAGACGTTTGTGGCACAACTTGACCAGAAGAAGGGATCGGTTGGTAGGACATGTTCTGAGGCATCAAGGGATCACCAAT
Source organism: Schistocerca gregaria (assembly GCF_023897955.1). Taxonomy (NCBI): domain Eukaryota; kingdom Metazoa; phylum Arthropoda; class Insecta; order Orthoptera; family Acrididae; genus Schistocerca; species Schistocerca gregaria. The sequence goes on from NC_064931.1 coordinate 707,429,144, forward strand.
TTAGTATTGGAGGGCAGTGTGGAGGGTAAAAATCATAGAGGGAGACCAAGAGATGAATACACTTAGTAGATTCAGAAGGATGTAGGTTGCAGTAGGTACTGGGAGATGAAGAAGCTTGCACAGGATAGAGTAGCATGGAGAGCTGCATCAAACCAGTCTCAGGACTGAAGACCACAACAACAACAACAACAACCGAAAAATTAAATCTGACAAAGCAAGAGTGTCTAAAATTTAATTTCTTTCTTTTCCTTTTCGTCACTGTGTCAGTTTGTTGTTACAGATCTTCTTGCAATAGCTGTTCATTCATGTTCTCCCACATTAATGAAATCCTAAATACGTGATCTTTAAATTCGGTTAGGAAACAATGTCCCTTACAGTACCACATGTTGACTACCTAACTACAGTGCTCTCTGTGTAGTGGAGCGTGTTATCTCAACAAATTAAATGCACAGTGGTACTTAGCGTATTCCATTCAATAGTGAAGTTTTACGATGTGAATATCACAGAAACTCGCGTCTAAGGAAATTAGCTATAAATGGGAAATTCAAGTTTGTATAACTTTGACTGTTCAGCTTTAACAATTATTTTCAGCTATATAGCCAGTTTTAATTTCTGCTACTTGTAAATATGTGGGATCTTTCAAAAAGTCGTGTGCAAAATTTTCGGCCTGTTTCGTCTGACAGAAATAAGGTAGAAAGCATGCGAAAGTAGCTGGGAGTTATTTGTTTCTGAGTTACTGTTGACTGAACATCTTACAGTTCCACACTATCCGCTTATAGCTGTTCATAATGGTTCGCAAATTCAATAATTCCTAGGATACAGCAGAAAATATTCAAATTCTCTCGCTAATATGCAGTTATGAACTCAGCTACTCATGAACATTCTAAGACGACTAACACTGTAATGCGTGGTAAATTATGCGAATTCAAGGAGGAGGAATATTATATCAGCCTACTTTAGGTACGTTTTTCTATTAATGTGAATATTTTTGATACTATAATGTAAAATGCCCCGGATCCATTATTGCACAATTTTTTTAAAATATAGTCACTTTTCGGGGGATGGCCAAGAATGAGTTAGTTTCAGAAATACAATCACATGTCAGGAAGCAGTAAATGGCAGTAGTCATTGTCTGCTCGTAGTAGCTTTTGACTAGATCGGGGGTCATTACGCAATCTTAAAAACGACCTTGTTTCATGATTTTATTTTGTTGATACCATCAATGAATGAGATTGAGCAAAAAGTAAATTCGTCTCCCACTGACTCACTGCCTTATACAGCTGGTTTATTTTCTTTGAGGCAGCTTATCATAATGAAATGGTACTGTATGAACCACCGTTCATTCAATATTTCTCAGGAACATTTAAATTACGTTCATTTAATCTAACAGGCTGGTGTTGCTTTGTATAAAATGAGAGCTGGAAGAAAGACTGGCTACGGAACCATTGTATATACACTCCTGGAAATTGAAATAAGAACACCGTGAATTCATTGTCACAGGAAGGGGAAACTTTATTGATACATTCCTGGGGTCAGATACATCACATGATCACACTGACAGAACCACAGGCACATAGACACAGGCAACAGAGCATGCACAATGTCGGCACTAGTACAGTGTATATCCACCTTTCGCAGCAATGCAGGCTGCTATTCTCCCATGGAGACGATCGTAGAGATGCTGGATGTAGTCCTGTGGAACGGCTTGCCATGCCATTTCCACCTGGCGCCTCAGTTGGACCAGCGTTCGTGCTGGACGTGCAGACCGCGTGAGACGACGCTTCATCCAGTCCCAAACATGCTCAATGGGGGACAGATCCGGAGATCTTGCTGGCCAGGGTAGTTGACTTACACCTTCTAGAGAACATTGGGTGGCACGGGATACATGCGGACGTGCATTGTCCTGTTGGAACAGCAAGTTCCCTTGCCGGTCTAGGAATGGTAGAACGATGGGTTCGATGACGGTTTGGATGTACAGTGCACTATTCAGTGTCCCATCGAAGATCACTAGAGGTGTACGGCCAGTGTAGGAGATCGCTCCCCACACCATGATGCCGGGTGTTGGCCCTGTGTGCCTCGGTCGTATGCAGTCCTGATTGTGGCGCTCACCTGCACGGCGCCAAACACGCATACGACCATCATTGGCACCAAGGCAGAAGCGACTCTCCTCGCTGAAGACGACACGTCTCAATTCGTCCCTCCATTCACGCCTGTCGCGACACCACTGGAGGCGGGCTGCACGATGTTGGGGCTTGAGCGGAAGACGGCCTAACGGTGTGCGGGACCGTAGCACAGCTTCATGCAGACGGTTGCGAATGGTCCTCGCCGATACCCCAGGAGCAACAGTGTCCCTAATTTGCTGGGAAGTGGCGGTGCGGTCCCCTACGGCACTGCGTAGGATCCTACGGTCTTAGCGTGCATCCGTGCGTCGCTGCGGTCCACTCCCAGGTCGACGGGCACGTGCACCTTCCGCCGACCACTGGCGATAACATGGATGTACTGTGGAGACCTCACGCCCCACGTGTTGAGCAATTCGGCGGTACGTCCACCCGGCCTCCCGCATGCCCACTATACGCCCTCGCTCAAATTCCGTCAACTGCACATACGGTTCACGTCCACGCTGTCGCGGCATGCTACCAGTGTTAAAGACTGCGATGGAGCTCCGTATGCCACGGCAAACTGGCTGACACTGACGGCGGCGGTGCACAAATGCTGCGCAGCTAGCGCCATTCGACGGCCAACACCGCGGTTCCTGGTGTGTCCGCTGTGCCGTGCGTGTGATCATTGCTTGTACAGCCCTCTCGCAGTGTCGGGAGCAAGTATGGTGGGTCTGACACACCGGTGTCAATGTGTTCTTTTTTCCATTTCCAGGAGTGTAAATTTCATTTCACTATATTTTACGTCATCGTCTTGCATCGTCCTTATACAATAATTCCCCTTATGAGTAAACCCTGAAATGTGTGAATGAATGAGTAATTGGGCATTTATTTGTAGTTTATTTTCAGTTGAATCTTCTTTTCAGTTGAATCTTATTTTTCAAACATGGTATGTGGTCTGGGGTGACCATACGTAACAAACTTGCCGGTCCTCTTAAAAAAACCGATTGGCCAATTTAGAGCACACACAAGAAGCTATGGAAAGTCCTACTGGGTTTTCTGTTCGAATTTTGTCCGGTAGGATTCGGTGGGAACTACACACATTGGTCTTGGCGGTTTCCTGGTGCCAACCAGATTGGGCGAGTTTCTGGAGCCGCCAGAATGTTTTTGTAATAAACTTGTAAAACGTACTGGTCAAGAGAGGAATAAGGTGATTTTCTACAACTTTTAAAGAATTTCTATGAGCGTTCCTATCGTAAGCCGAGCGGGTTGGCGCAGTGGTTAGCACACTTGACTCCCATTAAGGAGGACGACGGTCGAAACCCATGTCCGGCCGTCCTGATTTAGGGTTCCTGTGATTTCCCTAAATTGTTTCAGGCAAAAGCCTAGATGGTTCCTTTGAAAGCCCGCGACCAATTTCCTTCCCCATCCCTCTGTAATCCGAGCTTGTGCCCCGACTCCAAGGACCCCGATGTCGACGGGACGTTAAACACTAATCCCCTCCTCCTCCTCCTATTGTTAGTTGAATTTGGGCACGTTTGGTTCAGTTGTTTCAAAATCCGATACAGGTGTCCATTGAGTTACATGAATTCATCCTCCAAGACTATTAATACTCCTTACTGACGTATGCAGTGTAAAATTTTGCACCTTTCTTCTTGCAGGGCATAGACGTTTCCCATGGATCAATTTATGACTCTAACGGTTGGTCAGATCTTTCGAGGCTGAGCAGAATGAATCCAGATATCCATACCTAATATTCTCTGTTTATTTCGCGGAATGATTTTGTGCTGACGGCTCGGTGATAAATGCTGCCATGCCACAGTTTGCTATGCCAGTCTTTGAAGAGACATTAGACAACCCATGGAAGAACTTTAATAGTTGTGAGAATCATTGCTGATCATGGTACAGGTAGTTTCTGTGGCCAGCTGGCTTCACCTGTAATGCTACTATCCATTAGTTGTGTTCCCATTTCTTGTACTTTTTCTTACTTATTTGATGTAAATATGAAGGTATTGCGAATACTTGGAGTTTATTAAGTTCCCAGGTGTACTCATGTTACCATCCTTTACCAATGCTGATGTGTGTTGAAAATTCTTCTCCCCGTCTATTAAGGAACCATAATTTTATGTGTATTTTGTTTAGATACCTGCTGACTGAGTTGAGACAGGTGGGGTTGAAAGTTAACAAATGATAAATATGATGAAAGGATATTCACTGCTCTTTTTGCTCCCCATGTGCCAGACGCCATTTACGCACTCCAACTTTAAGGTCACTCAAAATGTAACTTGAACAGGGAATTGTGAGGCAATAGATTCCATGCCTGTCGTGTGAAGCCATTATTTCTAAATTCCGTTGCGCTTTCTTGTAATTTAATGAGCGATTTTCAGCTTACGAAGTCACACGACATTCCATGCCAGTGGTAAATATACTGGAAAAGAAATAGAGATCGTACACTCAAAAGACGAAAATTGCGACTACCTTTTAATCATTAATAAGTCGGAAATCGGAAAAGCTGTTGAAAGCTGCCGCATATTTCAGATACTCGCTGTTTTAATGACTGTACAAACTTGTCGATTTACGCTTTACGGAAGCTGCGTAAACTTCTGCATTTACTAATTGTCACACGACTGATACAGCAAGTAAATGATTAAATAATCAATATGGAAACTAAAAACCCGGTTATTTTGAGGTCGCCTACTGTCAGCAGAGGAGAGGCGGCAACTTCAAAGCAGCAAATGTCAGGCGAGCAGGGGTGACGCTCGCTCGGCCTGTAATTTGTGCTTGCGAGGGGTGGAGCGCGCTTTCGTGGAAACGGTCACCTATAGAAGCACCTGTCACCACCCAACGATTCCCTGACGCACAAAGCCCGGCTCGGAGTCGCTGTTAGCTTTACAACGGATACCATCCCACCCACAAGCAATCCGAAATATTAGACGACGCCTCTGTGTTTCGTTTCATTTATTTGCTTTAGACTGCGAGGAGCACTGAGATCCTGTCACACACGACATTTTGTGAGTAGGCGTCCTTATACCGTGGCGGACCTGGCTTTTGTATGAAACCTCGTATTTACAATGTGCTATGGCAATCGAACTAAGAAGTAGATGCTGAGTATAAAAATGAGGAATTATTTTTGATATAATTCCCATTTGGCGCAGTACTACAAAAAATGAGCTAACCAGTACAATAATTAAAAAAAAACAAATTGCTGGACATTCTGCAACACCTAAGTAAAATATTTGCCTTCTTAAGGTGACCCGTTTCCTCATTGAGGGAACAAAGAAAAATTTCAAGACCTCCCATAAATTTAAAAACGCATCACTAATACTGAAAATTTAATTGTTTTAATGTGTTTCCGGAAGGTGCTCGACACAAAACCGCACTGTCGCCTGATGAACAAAATACAAGTGTGCAGAAATAAAGGCTAGGTTTGCGATTCGGCTGAAAGGAATGTCATTCCTAATTAAGAAAAATCTGATGTCGTAAACGTAGCTTCGGAAATATCCCTAGCGAGTGTTACTAGAGCACTACTGTTCAACTGCTCAAAACGTATACAGGGTGAAAAGTATTTAAACCGACAAACTCTGGGAGGTTGTAGGAGACATCAAAACAAATATTTTTCCCTAAATTCATTTTTTCCTATAAGGAATATTTAAACCGGTAGACGAAGATTTCTCTGGCGACAAATTAATTAAACCAACTAACACTTTTCCATTTTTTATGACTAAGAGACGACAACTAGGTAGCAGATACGGCCCAATTAAGTAGTCCCCAACAACACCGACCCACACATTAACGAAGAACCGCACTTGCTGAGCGCTAGTAACTGTGGCATGTGGGTTATCCTCACTCCAAATATGGGAACTGTGCATGTTGATGACTCCATCATCTCCGAAAGTTGCTTCAACGGTAAACAACACAGAGGATGGAAATGCAGGATGCATTTCACACTGTTCCAGGTACCACTGCGAAAACTGTGCTCTGGGTGGATAATCAACTGGTTCCAGGTTGTGGACACGCTGTAAGTGAAATGAACGTAACAATTGCTCTAGAAGGACTGTTCTTACATTCGTCTGATTTGTCCCCACGTTACGTGCAATTGCACGAGTGGCTGATTGAAGGATCGCGCTCAACATGCTGCAAGACAGCTGCCTCAACTTGCAGCGCTCTTACCGTGCGACGGCGTCCCTCTCCAGGTAATACGCAAAATGACCCGGTGTCATGCAAACGATGGTACACAGCAGAAAAGGTCGTGTGATGCGGGATACGGAGATCAGGATATTGTTGTTGATAACCCGCTGTGCAGCTCGTCCGTTGTGGTGTGCTACGTAGTACGCACCAACCATATCAGTGTACTCACTCCAGGTGTATCGCTACATTACTAAACAGAGACCATGCACTACTACACTGGTGGACAGCAGTTGTCTACAACCGAAGAGCGTAATACGCCCTCTAACAACTGAAGATCGTAATACGGCCTCTAACAACGGGAGGGCGTAATACGGCCTCCACCGGATTAAATTATCCTCAGGAAAAAATGACATTAGGGAAAAATATTTGTTTTTATGTCCCCTACAAGCTCCCAGAGTTTGTCGGTTTAAATACTTTTCACCCTGTATAAATAGTCTAGTTGACAACTTCAGAGGCTCCGTGGGGCTACCCGCGGATGATGTTTTAAATAGAGAAGTCGCAACGCTAGAAAATTACAGAGAAATTCATGGAGATCTGCAATCGATGGACGCTTGTTGCAGGGATGGGTAGCTGACCATCATTATCAACAAATGTAACGACTTTTGAGTATGTAGACGCTAACACCCTTTACTGGTTTATTATACGATTGGCGAACAATCACTGGAAACAGTTACGTGCTTTACATATCTGAGAGTATGTGTAAATAGTGACAAAAGTGGGACGACCACATAAAACTAATCGTAAGTAAGGCAGATCCAAGACTGAGATCCATGGAAACAGTCCACAGGACACCCACGAAGGAGATAGCTTACACAAATCTCTTTCGACTGACACTCGAGTACTGCTCATCAATCTGGAACGCTTATCAGATACGACTGAAAGAGGAAAGAGAGAAGATCCCAAAAAAGAGCTGCACCTTTCGTTACAGGTTCCTTTAGAGATAGCGAAAACGTTGGGGAGACGCCCATCCATTTCCAGTGGAAGACGCTACAAGATAAGCGTCACGCGTCATCGTTTGGTTTACTGTTAATATTCCAAAAGCACGCTTAACTAGAAGCGTCATCTTATGTATTGCTTCCTCCCATGTAAATGTCGCGAAAAGATCACCATCTCTGCAGTCTGAATTCCTGGCGCCATTGTACCATTGCGCGCTGCAAGAGGGCACCCACTCGATAAAGACGTATATTTAGCGTCACACCAGTATAACACTTCCTTACCCTGTCGTAGCATTTCGACATATACTGGGTGTTTATAATTAAAGAGCAGCTACCCACAAAGGTCCACTGTGGGCTGTAATTGTTGTTGTTGTTGTTGTTGTCTTCAGTCCTGAGAGTGGTTTGATGCAGCTCTCCATGCTACCCTATCCTGTGCAAACTTCTTCATCTCCCAGTACTTACTGTAACCTACATCCTTCTGAATCTGCTTAGTGTATTCATCTCTTGGTCTCCCTCTACAATTTTTACCCTCCACGCTGCCCTCCAATGCCTATTTTGTGATCCCTTGATGCCTCAGAACATGTCCTACCAACCGGTCCCTTCTTCTTGTCAAGTTGTGCCACAAACTCCTCTTCTCCCCAATTCTGTTCCATACCTCCTCATTAGTTATGTGATCTACCCATCTAATCTAATCAGCATTCTTCTGTAGCACCACATTTCGAAAGCTTCTATTCTCTTCTTGTCCAAACTATTTACCGTCCGCGTTTCACTTCCATACATGGCTACACTCCATACAAATACTTTCAGAAACGACTTCCTTTCACTTAAATAAATACTCGAAGTTAACAAATTTCTCTTCTTCAGAAACGCTTTCCTTGCCATTGCCAGTCTACATTTTGTATGTTCTGTACTTCGACCATCATAAGTTATTTTGCTCCCCAATTTGAAAAACTCCTTTACTACTTTAAGTATCTCATTTCCTAATATAATTCCCTCAGCATCACCCGACTTAATTCGACTACATTCCATTATCCTCGGTTTGCTTTTGTTGATGTTTATCTTATATCCTCCTTTCAAGACACTGTCCATTCCGTTGAACTGCTCTTCCAAGTCATTTGCTGTGTCTGATAGAATTACAATGTCATCAGCGAAATCTCAAAGTTTTTATTTCTTCTCCATGGTTTTTAATAAATACTCCGAATTTTTTTTCCTTTACTGCTTGCTCAATATACAGATTGAATAACACCGGGGAGAGGCTACAACCCTGTCTCACTCCCTTCCCAACCATTGCTTCCCTTTCATGCCCCTCGACTCTTATAACTGCCATCTGGTTTCTGTACAAATTGTAAATAGCTTTTCGCTCCCTGTATTTTACCCCTGCTACCTTTATAATTTGTAAGAGAGTATTCCAGTCAACATTGTCAAAAGCTTTCTCTAAGCCTACAAATGCTAGAAACGTAGGTCTGCCTTTCCTTAATCTTTCTTCTGAGATAAGTCGTAAGGTCAGTATTGCCTCACGTGTTACAATATTTTTACAGAGTCCAATTTGATTTTCCTCGAGGTCGGCGTCTTCCAGTTTTTCCATTCGTCTGTAAAGAATTCGTGTTAGTATTTTGCAGCTGTGACTTATTAAACTGATAGTTCTGTAATTTTCACATCTGTCAACACCTGCTTTCTTTGGGATTGGAATTATTATATTCTTCTTGAAGTCTGAGGGTATTTCACCTGTCTCATACATCTTGCTCACCAGATGACAGAGTTTTGTCAGGACTGGCTCTCCCAAGGCTGTCAGTAGTTCTAATGGAATGTTGTCTACTTATCGTATGGAAACGAAACTGGTTAGACATTATAATGCGTTAAAGCGAAACCAGTTTACACAGGAAGAAACAGTTCCAGTTTTGGCCCAGGGTGCAGATCTGGCGCTATGTATGCAAGAAAAACGTATAGAAATGTTTCCATTCGTAATGGATTAGAAACGGAACGTCAGCAGAAAAGGAAAATTACTAAGAAAAGCAGAATGTTGAGTTTACTGTTAACTACCGCTTACACAATTTGTTAAAAACGAGCACCGCAGACGTCGGCGAGATACTGTAAAAAGCGAGATTAGCATCGGATGGCCAGTTATGGAACTAATTTTTTACTAGCGCAGATCGGTTCCACATTAACTCATTAGCATATCTACCAAGTTTCGCTGCCATGCAATAATTACGGCCCACACTGGCCCCACGTAAGCACTTTAATTATAACCAGTTGGTACATTCACTCATTTTCAATCTTTTGCCAGGTACCTGACTTCCAATACCAGTGGAACAGAGTCCATTTTAAGTGTCTCGTGATGACATTAATGTAAGCTACTCGTGTCGAGTAGGGGCAGATAATTCTGAATGGTATTGTTACACACTATTGAACTAGTATGTCGTCTGCTTCACTATGATTCATCTTCCAATGCTATTATCTCAAGCTTACTGATCGCAATTATTGTCATCAAGCTGATTATCCTGATGGACCTGACCCGGTGACGGTGGTTTCAGTCAAGTAGAAATACTGGCTGCACATCGAAATCCCAGCACCTTTAGGGCTTCGAAGACAGAGGGACCTCAACATTGATTCCGATAACCTAGTCACAATCAGGTGGTCTAAGATATTGCGCATTGTCAGGCAGTCAGAACTCGGGCTGCCGAAATATCGTCACATGCCATGCCAAGAAATTCTAACTACATCTGTGATGGAAGTGCAGTTTTATTACAATGAGCTATATTCAATTTCATTTGCTTATCTGTGTTAGGTGCCCTGAAAAGCCGTAATCTCTCTCTGAATTAGGCAAAGCAGGTATCAGCACCGAGATATAACAGAAAAGTGTAGGAGCAGGTACTTTAGGCAAGTAATCGGCAAACGTGGAATTGCAGTTTTAAGTATTGAAAATGATAAATACAGTTCAAGAAATTTAAGCCAGATATAATATTCATAATATTCTTGTTACCGAAACATAAATGCTGAAGAAAAATAGGAAGTCGAGGGGTGTGGAAACTGGAGAGGAGACGAATAATGTATGGTGCTGGTTAACGAAGGTTTCACGATATGCTAAGTGACTGGCTCCATATTAGCGATACGTAGGAAACACTATAATAAGCGCTGTGGGACTGGACTAGCACTTGGATGGGTGACCATCCAGTATTCCGAGCGCTGTTGGCAAGCGGGGTGCACTCAGCCCTTGAGAGGCAAAACTGAGGAGCTACTTGACTCAGAAGTAGCGGCTCCGGCCTCGTATACAGACACACGGCCGTTGCTGACCACATGCCCATCCGTATCCGCATCCAGGGACGCCTGTGGGCTGAGGATGACACGGCGGCCGGTCGGCACCGTTGGGTCTCCATGGCATATTCGGGTGGAGTTTAGTTTTTAGGAAACACTATAAGCAGTGAGACTGTTTGTGAGGCGTACCTGGATATCTCAGTTAATAACAGGAATTCTTCGTCCAAACGATAAGGTTTCGATTCAACGTACAATTATAATCTGTCTGAAATAATTTTGAACTGGTTATAAAGGAGTAGAATCTAAACACTATGATAGCAAAATGGCATTAGGGAATTACTGTCCTTATATCAGTGGCGCATATGCCCTCTTCCTGGCGAACCGAAGTTCATCATTAGACTTCAAATTAAAATAAATAAAATGATGTTCACATTAATACGTCATGTAAGAATGGGCAGCAATAGCAGTAAATTGTAGATAGGAACAAGTCTACTGAAGATATGAAACGGAGTAGCGTTGCCGATTCATTACTTAATATGTGCTTTTCAGAGCTAATGCTACAAAGTTTTTTGTACGACGGCAACGACGAAAGACCGTCAACGTGATTTACCCATAGTTATTTGTTCCACCGAAGTGCATACGAGACGCTTCGATTAGCTATCAGAAGGGAAATTCAATTAAGTTTCCGGAAACGGAATAATTAGCATTCAGCATGAGCGCAAGAGATTCATTTCCCTACAAGACAGCATTCAAAGCGCTCTCTGACAATTACCCCGGCCCCTCTTCGAAGCAGATGGAAATTGGCTACACCTGGGCTCGACAGACGTGTGAAACCCTATTACAGCAGATGTCAGCCTCAGCTCTCGTGATGTTACACACCAGCCATCCTTACCATAATTGTCATTTATGCACAAATGCAGGTAATTTCGCCGACACCTGTCTACTTCACATGAAACGCAGTCACAAGTTTACTACTGTGAGAGTCTCCTTCTCTGCCTACGCTGCTTGGGTAATACAACCCGTTAATATTGCTGACAGAGGTACAGGTTAGCGTCTCTTAGAGATTGCGGTCTTTTATAGACTCATCTTATGGTTGGTATGAAGAGATAAAAAGGTCAGTCGTAATCTGTTTGAGCAAACCAACCCGACACTCACGAGATGATTTCTTAATATAAAAAAGTGTTATTCTACTTCATCCGTCCTAAATGTACTGTGAAAAAAAAATCCTGAGACGCGCTAAAATTGATGGCGATTGATGGTTACTGTTCCTGTTTCACGTTTTCCTTAAACTGTCGTTACCATCATATGTTGAAGTCGAAAACTTCACAGCACTATCACTAATTACTTTTTTTTTTTTTGCTTTTGGAAATCCAAATTTTCTTGGACTGCATCTGATTTGTATCTGAACATTACTTTTAACTCATAAAAAGCTGGTGCGACATTTAACCTCTCAGTAAACTATGGAACACAGACATCGTATTACCACAATTATACGAAAGCTCTCTCCCTTAGAAGTCATCTAGATTTATCACAATGCAAAACAAGATCACGAAGTAGCGAAACGAATAACTGCCTAAACGCAATGTCCGAGTCTAATGATTCTGGGTAGATAAAGAATATTTGTTTCCGATGGCAATCAGTACACAATAATTGCGCAGCATTTTCGCCAGTGGTGCCATCATTTTTAAATTCGTGTAAGCAGAGTACGAAAAAGGAATAAAATGTGTAGACGCATTGCCACTAATTGGGAGACTTTCATTCGATTTTCGGCAGCGCATTTGGATGTAAAGGTTGTTAGCCCTCGGGGCCGCTTTCCGCGATCGCTGTTTAATGAAGCTAGAGAACAATTCCTCCTTTGGATTTTCAGCAGTAGAAAATATACTCCCATTCGCGATGTACCGTGGCAATTGGCTCATTAGATGGCAATACGATGGACTCAACCTCAACACGTAACGTCCCATCTGTGGTACATGGTCACTATTATGTTTCTCTCCTTAGTATAATGCAACCTCTTCGCTTTTAGCGAGTGCAGAAAGCGCAGGTTTTATTCAAGCTCTTCTAGCTCGTAAACTTGTTAAATTTCCATTAAATTTTGCTGCATCGTTTCAGTTCTGACACACCTTTAGCGTGTTCCGTGACAACTGCAGAACAGGCTGACGCTCTTTTACAAATTTATCTCGGACATATTTTAACATTCAGAGTGAAATGGGACCTTGTGCCTTTTGAGAGAATTTTGTTGGCATAAAGTGAATCTCTCTCTCTCTCTCTCTCTCTCTCTCTCTCTCTGTCTCTCTCCCGTCTCCTCCTCCCTCTCCCTAACCCTCCCTGTCTCCCTCTCATCCTTCTCCTCTCTCTAGTCTCCTTTCTTGTTTCTCCACCACAACTCCCTTCCTCACTCCATTTCTCTCCAAAAATCTCCCTTCCTCTCGGTTCTCGTACTGGATTTCAAAGCTGCCCACTTATCAAGGCTTTGCCACAGGAGTTTGAGTCGTAATATTGCCCTCATCTTAACAAGCTATCTACAATCTAGCGATGTATCGTAACGTTGTTAAATATGCAATTATAAATCCACAAGTAACTGTAACGAACCTCCAAGAAAGTAAATGATGTGTGGTGTTCCGGGAGGAAAAGGCATTATTTCGATAACTCGTAGAGATAGTAATTTGAAGCAACAAATACAGACATGTGCTCCAAAGATAAATGCTCGCAAAGGCTTATTATCCTTAGCAATTTTTTATTTGGTAATTGGTATTAATATTTAATCGAGAGGCAATAAATTTACAATAGCTAAAAATACATTTTCAAAGGAGCATAATAAACAAACAAAAGTTTACAATACATTTTCGGAAATTTGAAATGCATTATGCAGGTAGGAATCAGTTTTAATTACTTTGCAATAAACTTTCAAAATGCCTACCACTAGTTTCAGTGCACTTTCTACTCTCTCAGGGAAATGTATTACGTTGCCCCTTCTACTGCATTTCTGCCGTCCTTTATAAGGTCATCGTTAAGCATGATGTGACCAATCTTTTCATATTCCTTACCTACATGTCTTCTGTAAACTTCTCTCTTTGTTACACAGTATGTATGGAGATACATTCTGAGAGTCACCTGTTGGACACTTTATGTACTTTACTTGTATAGTTTTCGTGCCTGTGAGGCTTATTGCTGGTGTACATTGCTGTCTATTGCTGTATTTTTTTATTAAATTTACGTTTTCGGCCAGTGTATTTCCTCACCTGCTGTCTGGGCACCATGGCCGTTTTGTTCCTGTTCTCCCTCCCCCTCCCCCCATCTCTCTCTGTCTCAATAGTTCTACGACTTAGAAATGGTCAGTATAATCCTACAGGTTGTCTTCTTTCTTTTTCTGCTCCAACAGCCTTTTCTGAGCACTGATCAGTCAACTAGACACCTACTGTGTTAGTTTTAAATGCTTATGAATATGTTTGCCTCATAAGCTGACCATTCAGCAATAGCATTTTTGTATTTCTTGTAATTTCTGGTAAGTGAATTTCAGAACTCAATTATTTGTACACCAAAGAAGTTCGGTGAGCCTATCAAAAATTCCCGAGAAAATCGACTTTGAAGTTTTCCGAGGAATTTCAGGAACTTCTTACGACATGCAGCGTGGCTAACTCGATTGCGTTGGAAAATTGCAGTCAGAGAATCAATGGGCCATCGGTTCAAATCACGCTGTGGTTAACTTCCACTTTATTTTTTACGGTCAGTTCGTTTAAATATAAAATTCATCAAATATATGTTAATTAACAAACAATATATTCATAATTTTTATGAAAAATGTACGTCCTCTTGTTTGTAATTACATACTGCTGGTAAAATTCCTGTTTTCATTGTAAATATAAGTTCTTAATTAGCGGTATGTTGTAAAGGGTTGTTGATACGTTTTGCACAATTCAAAAACTATTATACTTTCAGTAAAATTATTTTATAAAATACCAATAACAAAGATGTTACATTTCGAGTGAAAACTGGAATTTTGTGTGCAATATGTAATTTGAGACAAGACAACGCAGTTTTCATAAAAATAATGATTATGTATGTGACAGTTAGCTTACACGTGAGGAATTCTATATTTAAGCGATTTAAGAATTGGAATTACCGAAAAAAATAAAATGAAAAAAATAGTGTGATTCGAATCAGTGATCAATTGATTTCGTGATTACCGTTCTCTAACGCTGCAAAACGAACCGCGTTATCTGTTGCGAAACATCACTTGCGTTCCAAGGAATTAAATCTCGTGAAGTTCCTGGGCCAAATTCAGAGTCGATACTTCAGTTTGTAACTACACAAGTACAAGTCACACAGTGTAGGAATTGTTCTATTGTATTTCGTTGAAGTTATTTCGTTATTCTCTGTCATAACTTAAAAAAATATGATCAGTAGTAGGACAGTTGTAAAAACCTGTATAAAGCAAGCAGAGAGGTGATAGAGCGCTGAGGGTGCATATGGCATCTAATGGCAGGTGGGTAAAGGAAGGCACCTAGCTGCTGTAAGGTGCCGCCATTAGCCTGTGAAGTACACAACCAATAATGTTTAACTGTTTTTTAAATGTATAGCAGTAAATAATGTTTTTGTAGAGTTTTTGTAGAGTATACTGTATATTGTATATTGTAGAGTATATTGTAGAGTAGAGCTTAGTTTTAAAAGTATTATGAACCTTTGTAATTAAAGCTGTACGAGTCATGGCTTTAGGCTTAAGTTAAAATATAAAGAGACTTCTCCGCCGATGGGTAAGGCGAGAGAAACTTTGCGACAGAAAGTTCCAGAACAGTTCTCTTTGTGAGTCGGAAAGGTTGTGAAGCAATGTGTGGTGGGATGCCCATGTACTGTATTGTGTGGTGATTAAAATGAACATAATCGTTGTTAAACGACCTCGGATGGACGGGAAATTATTTCTAAACATAATTCTACAGTATTAAGCAGCTGTTCGTCAACCACGCAGAACTGGTAGTGTTATTACGAGGGCCGGTAGGAAGTCGTTGTTTGCAGTGAAGGAGGCTGACATTACGTTGAAGCCACTGTGCAAAAGCGCTAAACCAACACCACATAAGGGCTGAAGCATTTATTTCTATGGTACTTCTGTACCATTCCACTCTCGAAGAGCCCGCGGGGAAACTGAAGACTGAAATCTTTTTTGAGACCTCTGATTTCTCTTATTTTATTGCAATGTTCAATTCTTCCAATACAGGCTGGCACCAACAAAATATTTTCATACTCTGACGAGAAAGCTGCTGATTTAAATTTGACGAGAAGATACTGCCACACCGAAAAACGCCTTTGTTTTAATGATTGCTACCCCAATTCTAGCATTATGTTGGTGGCTCTCTATCCCCTATTTCGAGATAATACAAAACGAGCTGTCCTTCTTTGAACTTTCTCAATGGATTACCACAGTCTTTCGTTTGCTTTCCCTACAGCATTGTCAATGTGATCGTTTCAATTTGAGTTAATCCTAACTGCAATCCCTAGATATTTAGTTGAATTTACAACCCTTAGATTTGAATAATTTATTGACTAACCGAAATTTAGAGAATTCCTTTTAGTACTGATGTGAATGACTTCACACTTTTCATTATTCAGATTCAATTGTCATGTCAAGTGTTCCTGCGAATTATTTACCGGGCACATGATGATGGCCTAATGGTCGAAACCGAATGTGGTTTATTTTTTGTATTACAAACAGTTGTGCATACTCTATGTCCAATAAGTGTGAAATAATGAACAAAACAAATAAGCTACTACAAACAGCATAGTGAACGTATTATTGTGGCCAAGATAGATACGAAGCCCATGCTTACTACAGTAGTAGAAGTTTATATGCCAACTAGCTCTGCAGATGACGAAGAAATTGAAGAAATGTATGATGAGATAAAAGAAGTTATTCAGGTAGTGAAGGGAGACGAAAATTTGATAGTCATGGGTGACTGGAATTTGACAGTAGGAAAAGGGAGAGAAGGAAACATAGTAGGAGAATATGGATTGGGGCTAAGAAATGAAAGAGGAAGCCGTCTGGTAGAATTCTGCACAGAGCATAACTTAATTATAGCTAACACTTGGTTCAAGAATCATAAAAGAAGGTTGTATACATGGAAGAATCCTGGAGATACTAAAAGGTATCAGATAGATTATATAATGGTAAGCCAGAGATTTAGGAACCAGGTTTTAAATTGTAAGACATTTCCAGGGGCAGATGTGGACTCTGACCACAATCTATTGGTTATGACCAGTAGATTAAAACTGAAGAAACTGCAAAAAGGTGGGAATTTAAGGAGATGGGACCTGAATAAACTGACTAAACCAGAGGTTGTACAGAGTTTCAGGGAGAGCATAAGGGAGCAATTGACAGGAATGGGGGAAACAAATACAGTAGAAGAAGAATGGGTAGCTATGAGGTTTCAAGTATTGAAGGCAGCAGAGGATCAAGTAGGTAAAAAGACGAGGGCTAGTAGAAATCATTGGGTAACAGAAGAAATGTTGAATTTAATTAATGAAAGGAGAAAATATAAAAATGCAGTAAATGAAGCAGGCAAAAAGGAATACAAACGTCTCGAAAATGAAATCGACAGGAAGTGCAAAATGGCTAAGCAGGCATGGCTAGAGGAGAAATGTAAGGATGTAGAGGCTTACCTCACTAGGTGTAAGATATATACTGCCTACAGGAAAATTAAAGAGACCTTTGGAGAAAAGAGAGCCACTTGTATGAATATCAAGAGCTCAGATTGAAACCCAGTTCTAAGCAAAGAGGGAAAAGCAGAAAGATTGAAGGAGTATATAGAGGGTCTATACAAGGGCGATGTACTTGAGGACAATATTATGGAAATGGAAGACGATGTAGATGAAGATGAAATGGAAGATACGATACTGTGTGAACAGTTTGACAGAGCACTGAGAGACCTGAGTCGAAACAAGGCCCCGGGAGCAAACAACATTCCATTAGAACTAGTGACAGCCTTGGGAGAGCCAGTCCTGACAAAACTCTACTATCTGGTGAGCAAAATGTATGAGACAGGCGAAATACCCTCAGACTTCAAGAAGAATATAATAATTCCAATCCCAAAGAAAGCAGGTGTTGACAGATGTGAAAATTACCGAACTATCAGTTTAATAAGTCACAGCTGCAAAATACTAACGCGAATTATTTACAGACGAATGGAAAGACTGGTAGAAGCCGACCTCGGGGAAGATCAGTTTGGATTCCGTAGAAATACTGGAACACGTGAGGCAATACTGACCTTACGACATATCTTAGAAGGAAGATTAAAGAAATGCAAACCTACGTTTCTAGCATTTGTAGACTTAGAGAAAGCTTTTGACAATGTTGACTGGAATACTCTCTTTCAAATTTTAGAGGTGGCAGGGGTAAAATACAGGGAGCGAAAGGCTATTTACAATTTGTACAGAAACCAGATGGCAGTTATAAGAGTCGAGGGGCATGAAAGGGAAGCAGTGGTTGTGAAGGGAGTGAGACAGGGTTGTAGCCTCGCCCAGATATTATTCAATCT
The DNA here is from genome assembly GCF_023897955.1 of Schistocerca gregaria. Lineage (NCBI taxonomy): Eukaryota > Metazoa > Arthropoda > Insecta > Orthoptera > Acrididae > Schistocerca > Schistocerca gregaria. The sequence continues at coordinate 707,447,138 of NC_064931.1, forward strand.
GTATATTGAGCAAGCAGTAAAGGAAACAAAAGAAAAATTTGGAGTAGGTATTAAAATCCAGGGAGAAGCAATAAAAACTTTGAGGTTCGCCGATGACATTGTAATTCTGTCAGAGACGGCAAAGCACTTGGAAGAGCAGTTGAAAGGAATGGACAGTGTCTTGAAAGGAGGGTATAAGATGAACATCAACAAAAGCAAAACAAGGATAATGGAATGTAATCGAATTAAGTCGGGTGATGCTGAGGGAATTAGATTAGGAAATGAGATCCTTAAAGTAGTAAAGGAGTTTTGCTATTTGGGGAGCAAAATAACTGATGATGGTCGAAGTAGAGAGGATATAAAATATAGACTGGCAATGGCAAGGAAAGCGTTTCTGAAGAAGAGAAATTTGTTAACATCGAGTATAGATTTAAGTGTCAGGAAGTCGTTTCTGAAAGTATTTGTATGGAGTGTAGCCATGTATGGAAGTGAAACATGGACAATAAATAGTTTGGACAAGAAGAAAATAGAAGCTTTCGAAATGTTGAAGATTAGGTGGGTAGATCACGTAAGTAATGAGGAGGTATTGAATAGGATTGGGGAGAAGAGAAGTTTGTGGCACAACTTGACTGGAAGAAGGGATCGGTTGGTAGGACATGTCCTGAGGTGTCAAGGGATCACAAATTTAGCATTGGAGGGCAGTATGGAGGGTAAAAATCGTAGAGGGAGACCAAGAGATGAATACACTAAGCAGATTCAGAAGGATGTAGGTTGCAGTAGGTACTGGGAGATGAAGGAGCTTGCACAGGATAGATTAGCATCGAGGGCTGCATCAAACCAGTCTCAGGACTGAAGACCACAACAACAACAACAACGACCACAATATACTTATGTGACGAATAAAACATGATAGTGTTGCAACTTATCTCCTCGTATGTACAATAGAATAATTAGGGGTTTCATCATTGTCTCGGTATATTGGATTCAGTATGGTCTGAAGAACGCATCTAATACTGTAATTAGCCTATTTCCCAAAGAAATCCCACTAAAGGCGTCCTGTTATCCCTCCTATCAAAATAATGGAGCTATGACGATATAATAGATCTTGCCGCATCTTGCACTGGTAAAGAAACTTTGAAATTTGTTTATGTTGCAGTAAGTGGTTGGTCCTGCTACTATCGATGGTTGTTAGGTTGCTGATTTCACACTCTGTAACGTTGGCGTCATTAATAAACATTAGATAGTTAGTTACTTAATTCGAATGACACAGGGGTGTCACCGACGTGAGAATGCTTGGAATGAAATGGATGTACTTAGTTACGACACTGCGTGTGACCATCGTTACTTCGGTTCCTTTACTCGGTATTTTCGTAATGTGTGCTGGCTGCCATAGGGAAGGTAACTTTGGCCATCAGGACCGTACTTAGAATTCTAGATGAGTGTAAATGTTACAAGAAAGTCTTTTTCTGCATAATGTCTGCATTTTTTATGTAGATGGGGGTGTTCCGTGCTCTTTTTCAGTCAAGGTGTCTTCTGTGTTGCAATTACTGTACATAGAGCCCATAAGCTACAAGGCGTAGAGAAATTTATCAGTATCAGCCAGTTTTCAATATCAGCAATATTCTCCATAACTGCAGCTGTATGACGAGCAAGTAATGACAGCATATCGTGGTTTTCCTTTGTGAACTAACTTTTAGCATCTCAGTTTTATGTTTGCCAGACTACATCGGTAAAGTGTGACATTCTTAGTCCTTTCTGAGACGTTTTCATCTCATATATATAACAATGAAACTCAACCAATGCAGTAACGGCTATTAGCAAATTAATGAAAATATTTATTTATATTCGATACCATTTGCTACGTAACTCATATGCTGGCGAGCTATCATTGAAACAATGGGAGTTTTAAGTACGGGCCGAGGCGAAGGCGTGAGGTCAGGGAGCCACCGCAAGGCAGAGATGCCGAGTTATGGGAACGGAGGCTGAGTTTTACCCAAATACGGTGGAGTGAGGAGAATATGGCTGACCTCGGTGGCAGCATGTGGATGATGGATGTAGCTCCAGAGATTGTGGCATCCGAAACGAGACGCGATATGGCTCCTTTGAAATATATCGAAATTAAGTAATATTTCGATGTTTCGTAGTAGCGCAAATACAATCGTATAAGGGTACTCACAACACTAAGGTCCATAGATTGAAACATTAATAATGTAGTGAAATCTACAGAAGTTAGGAAGTAACATTAAATGAACTTTCTTAAACACATCGTAAAAACTAATAACTGATTAAGGTTTCATATGATCTGAACAAAGTAGATATTGGATGATAATTTAGGACTCTAGCTATCGTCGCTGAAATCCACATATTTTATTTATTGATTTATTACGTTTTCATACTTTATTAACTACGTAAATGCATCAGATCAACATATTCTCTACAGGTACACAGCAAATAAACGCAGTATGGCATTTATTGTATCTCTCCCTACCATGTCTAGGTTATTATTTGTTTTCTAATTAATTTAGTTAAAAGTTAATTCGGCCAATATTAAAAAACACTCGTAATTTAAAAATGATAAATTTTTCTCATATTTGATGACGTCGGTAGATGTATGAAAGGACGCATCTACTGAGCAAACCAAATTTACTGTCTTACATGTTTTACAACTATTCCTCTGTTATTTGTCACATGTTTTAATTAGTTATGCTTAACTATTATATATAAAGTAGTTCGTTGGGTCTTCATGGTACTGCAAGAAAAAGAAATATTATTTAAGTCATATGTCAAATCTGTAACATGATTCTTTTTCGAATGGTGGTCCATTTTCTGTATTTTGAATACAAATATGTTATACATTTATTGGGGAAAAGCGAGGTCTTAAAAGCGCTAGGGAGCAGAGGCTCCTGGTCATTCTGTCTGGTGGTGAGTTTGTACGGTTCGGTCATGAGGTAACATGTTGGTGAGCTCATTGTGCGGTTTCACGCTTGTAGAAGTGATAGATTTTGGGCGGCAGACGGCCGCGCGATTACTTTAACATTCGTTTGCTCTTATAAAATATTTGAGTCAAATGGGAGTTAGATTGGCGTAGAATAAGGTATAGGACTGTACTTTAACTTATTTCGTTTGAATTTTTGGTGTTAATTCTGGACAGACTATGAGAAACTGCTGGAGAATTCGGGTGTGATAATACGTTGATCGCCATAAGTGGACTTTAAGCATTTATGAGTTCGCGAAGAAGTCATTCTTAGTCAGCGGAATGGGCCTTTCTCGTGTACCAATGATGTTTAGATAGCATCTGGGGTTTCTGCTATAATTTTAATTACATATTTACGCAAGCTTCATTGCATTTGCCAATTACTGTTTTTTATTCAGTGTTTAAATTATTTAGTGTATGGCCACCATTCTGCACAGATCTATGTCCGAAGGACTGGATGAATCAGATCACTCCACTTACACCTTTTGGTGTCGTCTACATCAGTTATTCAATAGAATATAGCCCTTCCATGTTTTAATTTTATTAATCTACATTTAGCAACTTGTTTTCTTTAACATTTGACATTACTTGCTTGGATAACTGTACTGCAGGATCACAGGTTATGACTACATTTTAGCAGCAGGTTTAGCTGCTGGCATGAAAGCGGAGGTGTACAGCTCAACACTAGAACCACATCAAGCGAAAATTCCAAAAAGAGCCGTGCATAGCACCAGTAGTATGCATAGAGAAACAGCTACACGTTAAGGGTTGTGCGTTTTCTGGTTCGCTGGTTGTAGAATTACAAGGTATTGGATGTAAAGCTGCTAATGTATCGAAAGATTATCAACTACATAGTCGTTATTTCATATACAACGAGTGAACATCACAGCGGTGGTCCAAGCCAACATGGATAGTATGGTGTCTACCTAAAATTACTAAGAAAAATCATCTAGCATATGACCATAACTGATACTCCTGATCGAAGCAGTATCTGCCACGTCTGTCTGAATCGGCTGTATTTAAATCGAGCAGTATCTACGAGATAAATCATGTCCCAATAGCCGTTATGACTATCATTATTGTTCGGTGAGAAACAGTTTCAAGTATAAACGAACAATAATGATAACCTTAACCACAGTTGTAATATGATTTCACAATATATAATTAAACACAATATAATTTTCAGAGGTGTCGTGTGCAGAATTCCAGTTGTTGTGGTTTTGAATCACTATTTATAATTATTTGATTTAACTGAGTTTGAAAAGAAATACAATATGGTTGACATTTAAGAATAAAAATAACTATTTTCCCTTCAAAAATAAAACTGTACAAACAATTTGCTGATGCATTTCATTCGCTTACATTCTGGGTGCAAAGATTTTTTTCGCAATAAAATGTTCCATCGAGTAATTAATACTTTAATGTGGTTATATTAAATAATTCTTAATTAATTTAAATATAGCATTTTAATTACATTTTATTACCAGCAGCGGCGTAGATTGACACGGTGACTTGTATTTAAAGCGCAATTGCTAACATGAGTGTTAATAAAATACAACCGATACTGATGTCTCCACATCGGGTGTGACAGATTAGTTAAATTAAACAGTCCTCTGAAAAGCCTGTTACGTTACTATGAACGACGTTCCGGTAAACGTTGGTATAATTCGGTGTGTCTATAAACCTGCTAAACGGAGGAATGTATTGAGTTCACTCTCTGATAACAGAAAACTGAGATAATTACGAGCTCGAGCCTTAAATCTATTGTCGACTTTGTGCGTACACCATAGGAAAAGAAATATCTCGACGCCTATTTGTCGACAGTAGTTCGGATCCGTGCGCCCTTCGCTTTTGTGACACCTCTAATTCCCCTCGGGGACTTTCAGCAAGGTGTATGTGGAGGAATGCCATCCCATTCTTCCTTAAAAGCCGAAACGAGAGAAGGTAGTCATGTCTTACTCTGGGGCTGGAGCGAAGTCGACGTTGTAGTTCACCTCAAAGATGTTCCATTGTGTTCAGGTCGGGAATGTTACCGTCCACAAACCATTGCCTCACTGATACTGCTTTACGACAAGGAGCATTGTATTGCAAATACAATCACCATCTACGAAATGTTACTTTACTGAACACTGTAGTAATAGTAATAGTAGCTTTATTCATCCGTAGATATCTTTTTACAAGGATATAGGACATGTCAAAGTATTTTCAAATTTAGATAAATTTAAAATAAGCTAATTCGTATACACATATACTTACAGACTTACAGTTTGAGACAATCATTGGATTTACTTCTGGTATAAAATACTTTTTTTACAAATAACTTATTAAATAATGTAATGCCACAGTGTTCACTCATATCTCACTGTCAGTCACTGCACACAATATACACACATTGTTTCACAACACTTCACGCACGCACGCACGCATGCACGCATGCACGCACACACACACACACTGGTGATCTCTGAGCAGTTTTTCTGTACCTCAACTTCCCATTTGCTATCCTGAAAAACTGAGTCAGCATCCCTCCATAATGAGTGAGATGTTGAGCTTAGAAAGAGGTGTTAGTATTGTGGTATGCGTAGCTTGGGAGTAAGTATTTATAGATAGAAAAAAAGAAGGAAAAATCATAAAGTGAAGGTGTTATATGGAATGTTGGATATTTTGTAATCATTATTATTATTACTTATCTATATAACATTTTTTATCAAACCCCTACTCTGTTTTAGCTAAGTTATCCTTCAATGTGTGAAATGTATTGATAACAGGTACTTTTCAGCTGCCTTTTTAAATAAGTGTATTTTTGCAGTTTCTTTATTCTCTTTCGGCAATTTATTTTACCGTTTTATTCCTTGGTAGAAAATGCTGTTTTGAGTTTTATGTTTATTTTTTCTTGGTAGATGTAAGTTGAGTCTAACTCTTGTTGCATGGTCACGGACAGAGCTGCTTGTGCAGTAATTACCAACGTTATTTTTGATGTATACAACTGACTGGTAAATGTATTTACATCGAGCAGTTAAAACCCCCAGTGCTCTGAACAGATCTTTACAGTGAGCTCGACTAGTAGTTTTGGTTATTATTCTTATGGTTCTTTTCTGGAGTTTGAAAATTGTTTTCATATTTTGTGCATTTGTTTCCCAGAAAAGAATGCCATAGCTGAGAATCGAGTGTACATATGAATAATATGTAACTAAAAGATACTGCATGCTACACACTGATGATAGGATTCTAAGGCCACAACATGCTGATGACGTTCTGTTTGCAAGTACCTTTGTGTGTTTACATCACTTCAACTGAGAATCGATATCCATTCCTAGAAATTTTGCATTTGTTACACAGTCTATAGAGGTGCCACCTACACTTAATTTAACATTCTCATTTTTCCTCTTCAAACTGAAATTCATGGCATTAGTTTTATTTATGTTCAATATGAATGTACACTCCTGGAAATGGAAAAAAGAACACATTGACACCGGTGTGTCAGACCCACCATACTTGCTCCCGACACTGCGAGAGGGCTGTACAAGCAATGATCACACGCACGGCACAGCGGACACACCAGGAACCGCGGTGTTAGCCGTCGAATGGCGCTAGCTGCGCAGCATTTGTGCACCGTCGCCGTCAGTGTCAGCCAGTTTGCCGTGGCATACGGAGCGCCATCGCAGTCTTTAACACTGGTAGCATGCCGCGACAGCGAGCATGCGGCGACAGCGTGGACGTGAACCGTATGTGCAGTTGACGGACTTTGAGCGAGGGCGTAAAGTGGGCATGTGGGAGGCCGGGTGGACGTACCGCCGAATTGCTCAACACGTGGGGCGTGAGGTCTCCACAGTACATCGATGTTGTCGCCAGTGGTCGGCGGAAGGTTCACGTGCCCGTCGACCTGGGACCGGACCGCAGCGACGCACGGATGCACGCCAAGACCGTAGGATCCTACGCAGTGCCGTAGGGGACCGCACCGCCACTTCCCAGCAAATTAGGGACACTGTTGCTCCTGGGGTATCGGCGAGGACCTTCGCAACCGTCTGCATGAAGCTGGGCTACGGTCCCGCACACCGTTAGGCCGTCTTCCGCTCACGCCCCAACATCGTGCAGCCCGCCTCCAGTGGTGTCGCGACAGGCGTGAATGGAGGGACGAATGGAGACGTGTCGTCTTCAGCGATGAGAGTCGCTTCTGCCTTGGTGCCAATGATGGTCGTATGCGTGTTTGGCGCCGTGCAGGTGAGCGCCACAATCAGGACTGCATACGACCGAGGCACACAGGGCCAACACCCGGCATCATGGTGTGGGGAGCGATCTCCTACACTGGCCGTACACCTCTAGTGATCGTCGAGGGGACACTGAATAGTGCACGGTACATCCAAAGCGTCATCGAACCCATCGTTCTACCATTCCTAGCCCGGCAAGGGAACTTGCTGTTCCAACAGGACAATGCACGTCCGCATGTATCCCGTGCCACCCAACGTGCTCTAGAAGGTGTAAGTCAACTACCCTGGCCAGCAAGATCTCCGGATCTGTCCCCCATTGAGCATGTTTGGGACTGGATGAAGCGTCGTCTCACGCGGTCTGCACGTCCAGCACGAACGCTGGTCCAACTGAGGCGCCAGGGGGAAATGGCATGGCAAGCCGTTCCACAGGACTACTTCCAGCATCTCTACGATCGTCTCCATGGGAGAATAGCAGCCTGCATTGTTGCGAAAGGTGGATATACACTGTACTAGTGCCGACATTGTGCATGCTCTGTTGCCTGTGTCTATGTGCCTGTGGTTCCGTCAGTGTGATCATGTGATGTATCTGACCCCAGGAATGTGTCAATAAAGTTTCCCCTTCCTGGAACAATGAATTCGCGGTGTTCTTATTTCAATTTCCAGGAGTGTATTACTTATTGACCAAACATGAACTTCCTTGAGAGTTTCATTTGCTTTCTCGGCAAGGAGTTCTCTTGTTTTCTCAGTGACTAGAGTATTGCTGTAATCAGCGAAGAGGATTTTTCACCATGAGTAACACTACTGGTAAAGTCATTGATGTATATGAGGAACAGTATTGGTCCTAATGCTGTATTCATATCCTTGCGCATTTAGAGTTTTGTTAACCGCAATGAGGGGATCACACCCTTACTACTAAAACCATTCGGATGCCGTAACGTCTTACTTCGAACTTCATCGTCGGCAGTAAACGTAATAGCAGGTTTCGTTTTCAAGGTATTTGTCGAACCCAACCCCTTCTGTCGAACTGCCACAGGTTATAACGTGACTCATCATTCCATATCACTCGTTTCCAGACATCTACTGTTCTGTGGAGTCACTCCCTAAACCAGCTCAAGCGTCGCTTAGCATTGATTACAGAACTGTGTGGCTTATCCTTTTTCCCTGTTCTTTTTAACTCCACGAGCACAGTCTTTGCGCTAGCTAGCCTGCTGGTAGACCTTTGGAGCTCACGAGTAATTCCTTTGACTGATTTCATGCGATTTCTTACAACCACTCTCCGCGATGTTGGACAGTCCGAGTCCGTCAGTACATGAGCTCTGCCTGGTGTTGGTTTAACTGTTGTTGTTCCTTCGCGTTTCCACGTCACAGCCTCATCACCAAGAATCGGCTTGGGCAGCTTTAGAAGCGTTGAAATATCTCTGATGGATATGCTGCTCAGGTCACATGCAATGGGTAGTCCGAGTCGTTTTATACTAGCGTGACATCTAGTGGTCAATGCCGCATTACGTTGGGTGTCCGAATACTATTGTTCAGATAGTGTATGTACATACGATGGTGAGTCAAATGAAAACCTTAAATCTAATAAGAAATAGAAATTTCGCGCCGTTGTCCTGTAAGTTGGTAAGCGTGTTACAAACAGCGTGCAGAATGGCCTGTAGGTGGCAGCATAGTGCAGATGCACGCATAACGTCGCAGTATCAGTATAAAGATGGCCGCCCCACTTGCGACTTGCACCAGGGAAGAACAGCGTTCTGTTATTCGGTTTTTGCGTAGTGAAGGTGTGAGACCTATCGAAATTCATCGAAGAATGAAGGTTCAGTACGGTGATGCATGTTTGTCACAGCAGCAAGTCTACGAATGGAGTAGGAAGTTCGCAAATGGTTGACTTCAGTAGAAGATGCTCCTCGTCCAGGTCGGGCACAACGAGTTGTGACTGCACAGAACATTGCAGCAGTTGAAGCCATAGTGAAGGAAAACCGCCGAGTGACACTGAATGACACTGCAGCATGTTCACAGAATAGTCATTGTCCAGCACAGTACATTGTGCATGGTGTGCTCCAGTTTCACAAACTGTCTGCAAGATGGGTGCCACTGCAGCTGTCTCCTGAAATGAGACAACGACGTGGTGATGCTTGTGAAGAACTTCTTCGGCGCTTTGAACGAGAAGGTGATGGCTCCCTTGCAAGAATCGCTACTGGGGACGAAACCTGGGTTCACTTTCACCAGTCGGAAACGAAGAGAGCGAGCAAGGAATGGCGCCATTCCTCATCACCAAAACCAAAGAAGTTTCGAACAGAACCATCAGCAGGGAAGGTTATGCTCACTCTCTTTTGGGACGAAAAATTTGGAGCATTACATACCTAGAGCGTCCACTGTCACCAGTGCATCATACACAGACCTCTTAAAAATCATCTGTGGCCTGCAATGAAATCAAAGCGACGTCGATTGCTGACAGCAGGTGTCGTTTTGCAATATGACAATGCAAGGCCCCACACTGGTCGTACAACAGTTGCAACAATCACAGGGCGGCATTTTGAGTGTCTTCCTCATCCACCATACTCACCAGACCTTGCCCCAGGTGATTTCCATATGTTTGGACCACTCAGAGACGCAATGTGAGGAAAGAAGTTCCGTTCTGATGTAGAGGTACGTCGCACGGTGCGTGAGTGGTTGCGCGGACTACCAAAAGAATTTTTTTCTAAAAGAATATATGCATTTTGTAAGCGCTGGAAGACTTGCATTGAGCATGGGGGACATTATGTTGAAAAGGATACAGCTTTGTTCCACTTATGCAATCTAAATAATATTTTTTAAAAAATATTTAAGGTTTTCATTAGGCTCATGGTTCAAATGGCTCTGAGCACTATGGGACTTAACATCTGTGGTCATCAGTCCCCTAGCACTTAGAACTACTTAAACCTAACCTAACCTAAGGACATCACACACATCCATGCCCGAGGCAGGATTTGAGCCTGCGACAGTAGCAGTCGCTCGGTTCCGGACTGAGCGCCTAGAATCGCTAGACCATTGCGGCCGGCATTAAATTCATCCTCGTATGATCGATCTGATGTTCTTGAAAGTAAAGGGTATTTTCAATAGAACAGAAGAGGCACGTCTGCATTCACCTAAGTAAAAACACCCTTATATTACAAAGAACTTCTGACGAGGTAATTTACTCCACTTTAACTTATGACGTGGTATGATTTATCATGGTAGAGTGAAAATTCATTAGCGTAGAACGAGCAGGAAAGGCGGAAGTCAGAGATAGACACCTAGCGGGTCTCATAGAAATCTTGACTCGAAGTAGAAAATTGCGTGGCGAAGTAATCCGTGACATAGGGAAGGAGCTGCTGCTGACACGCAGCGTACTAGACGCGTACTTTAATTATCGGGAGGAGGGTGGAGAGGTTCTCTCTTAAGAAACCGTGGCCGGCGGCTCGCTTTCACGAGCAGCCGTCTCGCGGGACCTCGGGTCCCCAGGCTCAGCGTCGCGCCGGCGCCGGCGCGCTGTTCCTGACTCGGCTTCGCATCACTCTGCTCTCTGCGGTGTTCGTACTTCCATCCGTGAAACTTTCTACGGCAGCAAACACATATGACACGAGGGTTTCCCTAGTTAGTGTGAATGTTATTCAGGCCACATGGGCTCCTATGCGTAAGCCTGTAAACGAAAGACCAGAGCTCCGCCGAGAAAATTTTGAAGCTTGTTGAAAAATATGTGTTTTGATATATGGGTCCCGTGGTCTTTGGAGGATCGTTACAGAATAGCTGCATTTCATTCTACTCCGTAACCCAATTTGTAATATTACATATATTTGAAAACACACTGAACAGCCAAAGAAATTGCTATAGGCATGGGTATTCAAATATAAAGATATGTAAACAGGCAGAATACGGCCCTGCGGTCAGCAACGCCTACATAAGACAACAAGTGTCTGTAGTAGTTGTTAGATCTATTACTGCTACTAAAATGGCAAGTTATCAAGATTTAAGTGAGTTTGTACATGGTGCTATAGTCGGCGCACGAGCGACGGGACACGCATCTGCGAGGTAGCGACGAAGTAGGGATTTTACCGTGGGACCATTTCACGAGGGTATTGTGAACATCAGGAATCCGGTACAACTTCAAATCGCTGACATCGTTGCAGCCGGAAAAAGATTCGGAATGACGGGACCAACGGTGACTGAAGAGAATTGTTCAACGTGACAGAAGTGAAACCATTTTGCAAATTGCTGCAGATTTCAGTGCAGAGACATCAAGAAGCGTCAGCGTGCGAGCCATTCAACGAAAATCATCAATATGGGCTTTCGGAGCCGAACGCCCAGTCTTGTACTCTTCATGACTGCACGACACAAAGCTTTACGCCTCGCCTGGGCCCGTGAACATTGGACTGTTGATGACTGGAAACATGTTGCCTGGTCGGATGAGGCTCGTTTGAAATTGTATCGAGCGGATGGACCTGTGCTGGTATGGAGACATAAATCCATTGACCCTGCAAGTCAGCAGGGGACTGTTCAAGCTGGTGAAGGCTCTGTAATGGTGTGGGGCGTGTGTAGTAGGAGCGTGATACATCTAGATACGACTCTGACAGGTGACACGTACGTAAGCGTAATATCTGCTTACCTGCATCCATTCATCTTCATTTTGCATTCCGACGAACTTGTGGAATTCCAACATGACAATGCGACGCCCCACAGGCCCAGAATTGCTACAGAGTCCCTCCAGGAACACTCATAAGAGTTTAAACACTCCTATGGCTACCAAACTCTCCATACATGAACATTATTGATCATATCTGGGATGCCTTGCAATGTGCTGTTGAGATGAGATCTCAACCCCCACGTACTCTTACGTATTTATGGACAGCCGTGGAGGATTCATGGTGTCACTTCCTTCCAGCAGTACTTCACACATTATTCGAGTCCATGCCACGTCATGTTGCTGCTCTTCTGCATGCTTGTCGGCCCTAAAAATATTAGGCAGGTGTAACAGTTTCTTTGGCTCCTCAGTGTATCTGCACAGTAGTGCAAATGTCGACGGAATCGTGTAAGCGTTGACCGAATGTAGTGGGAGAGGTGTTCCCTCTACGACGGCAACCACGTCATAGTATGAATTTTTAAGTCGGTCGGTGGTACTTCGCTGTACACTCTGCCCTGATTATGGTGGTTGACGTCTTAAACAACTTTAAGGTAACAGTGTATGTCGCCAACAGGCCGCATATATCCGCTACCCGTTCGATGTCTCTGCCGTGCAGAGTTGCCTATCTGTTGCCCGGAAGTCTCTCTCCTTCGGCGATTGCGTGTCCCTTTAAGAGGCGTACAAATTCTTTTTCCAGCTTGCCTACCCTTTCTCCGCCACAACAATTACAGCACCTCAGCTTGCCGCAAAGTAGGCACAAAAGTACATTGTACTGAAACGCAGTGATTAAATCAGGCCAACTTCCCGAAAATCTGTCAAGTCTCAGGGCACTTGTTGAGCCTGGTGCACCTGACAACCGTTTGTGCTGTCATCCCAATGTATATGTCTGCGTACGTAGTTTCACTACAGTTCGCTTATCATAACGGCGTGGGCAGAGCTGCGCAAATGGACCGTATATGAGACGGAGGAGAAATTAGGAACTGGGGAACATATACCAGTCACCAAGCAGAGTCAAGCAGGGGGAAAATTGTGTGTGTATGAGGCAGCTTTGAACAAATCGGTAGGTGTCTCGCAATGAAAATCGTGTAAAAAGTTACTAAACACTGATTCTGGAGCCTCGAATATGTTACGACATCTTATAAATTTGAACAGTAGTTTCCTCACTCCATAAATTATTTTGAAAGAAGACAAAGGCTTAGTGGCTGACAAGCGTGTGGAAATGTGTGCTAGGGACTTGGGGTAATTTAGCATTATATAGGCTTTCTAAATTTAGAGCAAACATTGACTGAAATAGGAGGAAACGTTTGGCACGGTGGATATTATAAACCACATTCTGGTGTTACGCAACGTATTGCGACGAAAGCGTGGTATGAAAGAAAAGACGCCGGCCACGGTGGCCGAGCGGTTCTAGGCGTTTCAGTCCGGATCCACGCAGCTGCTACGGTCGCAGGTTCAAATACTGCCTCGGGCATGGGTGTGTGTGATGTCCTTAGGTTAGATAGGTTTAGTTAGTTCTAAGTCTAGGGGACTGATGACCTCAGATGTTAAGTCCCATAGTGTTTAGAGCCATTTGAACCACTTTGAAAGAAAACATATGCTTTTTTAGATTAACTTAATATGAAAAACGAACATCGACTTTGCTAAAACACATTTGGGGAACTCAGAACGAATTATTTTATCCACTTAGAATGAATTCAGCAAACTCGCAATGCAGATCCTGGAAAAAGTAATTAATGTTGGCGTAAATGGGACCGTATTTGTCTGGAACACATTAATGTTACAGAAACAAAACTTTCAAAACCTTACTTAGTTGGCGTTACAGTATAATAGACATCTTCGCCGTCTTAGGTGCACAGGATCTCGACTTCCAGAGACGGTTCTACTTACTACAGAGATATGCGTTAGACGTGACGCGATAGTGATAATGTTTAGAGCTGAGAACAGTTAATATTGGTCGAAAGAGGGTGAATTTGCAGAGAAAACGGTTTATATTTAAATAAATAAGTCCGATCTACGCCGAAAAGTAAGAAAAGAGCAAGCAAAATCCACTATCACGTGGACTACAATGGCTCAGAATGACTATTTCATTGAGCCTCGTCTGAATATAGAGTGATTTAAAAAAATCATCAACTTCTGAAACTGCTGTTAGTACTGCAATGATAGTGTACAGAATAAACTGTTAGGTAGCTAACACAGCGGGTAGACGGGCATAAAAGCAAGATTCGTTTAGCGTGGTTTGATAGAGAGCATCCTGCCTGTTTGCCTGCTACTGTGCTGCATCTTACCTTCCTGTCTAACAGGCAAGGATGGGCAAGTTAAAAGCGGTGTGTGTACACATCTGCTTCATGCAAGACGAGCATCACATGTCACAACACCGTTTTGTATACAAACATTTTGTTTACACGCCGTTTGTTGCAGGCTTCAGCAGGGGGCAGCAGCTACGTTACCGAGCAGCGAGCGAACGAGGAAACCGGCGACGTTGCTGTCGAAGAACAAACATCGCCTGCATATCACGTGGATGCAAATGTACTTGCGCCTGCTGGATGCATAAGGCCTCAGCAGGCCATTTGCAGTTAAAGTCTGAGTTCCAGTTCCAGTTCAGTTCAGTTGAGTTGCTCTCGCAGTTCCGGTGCTACCCTTGTCGCCCATGTAACAGAACTCGCCGGGGCAACCCAGGAAGCTCCGCTCTGCTTCGCACGTCGTCGTGCCTACGCTATTCCACAGACACGGCCCTTCATGAAAGCCCACCTACAGCCATAAGGAATGACGCTTACCGCAGATCTGCTATCATGTCAGTAAACTTTGTTTGCTACACCAAATGATTACTAACTACCTTTCATTTGTTGTTTGTGGGACCAAAATCATTGCGAATTAGTGCAGTTAATAAAGTGTTTTGTACTACAACTTGAGAATCATCTCTTAACACAGCAAGCAACCATAAAAATTGTAGGATATAGAAGTTCTTAATATGTCGTGTGTTGTACTATACGCTCATGAAACACATAGAACGCTTTGGAATCAACGTGTATGTCTTACGCCAAGGGCTTGTTGTATTACGCTTTGTTTTGTATTGTACATTTAGCTGACTGGGTACTACAGACTTGTTCACCTTTGTCAAGGTATTTTCACTCAAGCATGGGTAACTGCGGAAACGAACCGAATAAGAAGCTACATCATTACTCTGTAACGAACCACTGAAGACCACTGGTCTCTTTTAGCAGAATATCTCTGAACAAGGTCATAAATTTTGTCTGTGTTGTAGTGGGTAGAGCAGATCCCCACAAAAAGCCGGGTATTGTTTTTGAGACCAAAATCATTGTGAATGAGAGCAGTCAATAAAGTGTTTTGTATTGCAACTTCAGCATCATCTCTTAACAGAGCAAGCAATCACCAAAAATTGTAGGATACAAAAAGTTCTTAATTTGTCATGCGTTGTACTATACGCTCATAGAACACATTGTAATAAATGCGTACGTATTTCGTGCACTGACGTTCTCTTTACCATTCTGCACTAAAAACCTACAGAAGTGTTGACTTATGCCATGAGCTTTGTATGAAGAAATTGTATAAGAAGTAAAGCTAGATCACCGAACAAAGGAGAGGTGCATGATGGGAGTGACTAGGAGACGCAGGAAAATATTCAAATGGATCAAGAACAAAGTGAGATTATCGTAACCACAATGTAAACTAGATGAAGGTGGCACGGGACGTATTCAGGAGAAGGAATGTTAGATGGGCAAACTGAGATCATTTCTGGGTTTCAAAATTAAGTAAAGAGTAAAGCAAGACAGGATGTGAAGTTAACAAATGACATCAGAAAACATGCGAGGGTAACATGAATACGTTTAGCTGATGTAATGCATAGAATAATCATTCATCCAGCAGTGCATACTAGATACGTGATTGTTAAGAAGATGATAATGAGTAGGTAGGATTAAATATGGGCTTAACTGGGTGCTCATACTATTCCTTGTAACAAATATATGGGGCGAACTTTAGTTCAGTATTGCACAAATGCTTCACTACTCCGGGAAATTGGGTCTAAGGGCTCATACTACTGTTTTTTACAGGTAACAATGTTGAGTCAAATAAGAAGCACTTCTATTGGTTAATTGTAAATCAGTAACTGAAAAACTAAGTCGAGAAGATATTTCTTAAGATAAATATGCCCTGGTGTCTTACGTTTCGTCAGTAGAGTAGGCGAACTACTTTCAACAAGGCTAAGAATTAGTTTATCGTTGAGGAATCATAAAAAGATACCCTAAATTAGTTACAAGAAATACAGAATTCTAAGCGATTAATATAGTGGGACAAACTTCCTATTCTTCTTTCCCATTTTCATTTCTTTTTGGTATCGTTTTGGAAAATAAACGAGAGAGAACTACACATAGCTCAATTCTGACAGAAAATGCAACTTATCACTTTTTATTGTTTCCAAAAATGTGTTCTGGTCAAGCTAGCTTTCAAACAACTGCAAATTTGTTATCACATGGCGACATTTACAAAAAATTTTAATTCGTCAGGTCTTCGCCAAAGTGTTGATGCTGGGAAACGCAAATTTGTAACGAACGTATCGAAATATGATGTAAATTTATTATAACAACTGGCATTTTTTATTTACTTCTGATGGTCGCTAGAAGGGCTAGGGGACCACCGCGTCTGATATTCACGTGGTACTATAACAGTGTGTAGGGTATGACGTAATCCAGTAGTTTCATGTAAATTTAATTACTTTTTATCCAGCACCTAAGAGTAGTGAAAGTGCCTCATAATAAGTAACATTGTAGATACTGACGGTGACCCTGCATCAGCATAAAAGCTAACACCCGAGAAAATAAATACGTCAAGACAATTAGTAGTGATTGCTATTTATGTATGATTGAGTCATTCACTATTTACATCAAAAGATTGGTCAAATATTGATTTGTTAATTGGATCCAGATTCAGTAGCGCACCAATTGGCGCTCATTCTGGCTGGTCCTATGGAAACGTTGTTATCTTCTGTCGTCATGACATTCATTTCCTGTTATTATGGGTCAGATGGACCACCTTGTGAGATTAAGAAATCAGACTGGGAGCCAAGAACATCTCCAACTAGCGTAGCTATCACGCCCTAAGAGGCATGGGCTGACAGATAGCTGTAGTACGGTAAACAAATTGATTGTGAGAAAGAGGAAGTCAACAGGAAGAAGTCTCCGAATTTCCACATGAATTTCGCTCTCTACAAAACAGTAACCAGTAACAAATAATTTCTCCAAGGCCGATTTTATTACGTTCTCCAGCTCTTATGCACCCAAATACCTTGTTTTGAATTATTTTTGTGGAATTTCTCTACATCGCTCCGATGAGCTTTACTTTTACATATAACACTTTCAAATCGTTAGCAGAGAAATATGAGCAATCACCTCATATAAAAATAACAGGGAAGGAACATCACGAATGGGTTAGCCTTGAAACAAGTTCTGGATGAATAAGTTGTACATACGATAACATTGCGAGAAGTTTCAGTGTTTTTATCACAGCTATAGCATTAAATATCGTAAAGAATTCAGAAAAATGATGTAACAGAGAACGCGAAGAAGGCATGAACTAAATTGGAAAGAGAACGGAAACGAAAAATAATGTAACAGAGAGCGTTGAGAAGGCATGAACTAAACAGGAAAGAGAACGGGAACAATAAATAATTTTCGTTCCCTGAGCGAGAAATGAACTAACCGTTTGTGAATCTTATCATCAAAGTATTCAGCAGTCGTCCACAATGCTGCACGAAGATCACAGGAAGGTCCTGGTACGTAAACTACATTTGATCACAGCTCCTATTAAAAGCGACTGTTATCGGGACCACTATACCATTCAGCGTATTACAAGCAGTGGACAAAAACTCGCTACGACAGGTGTGAAATTGTTTTAAATAGACGTAAAAATTAGGAAAAAACATAATTAAGAGAGAAAGGAAGTCACTTTCCGTTTGAAAGAACTCACGTAGTATTCAGTGAATCACTGATTTCCGAATTCTCAATTTCTGTTTAATATCCAATACAGCTGGAGAATATCGGAAACGGGGCACCATAAAAGAGGCCTTTTTAAATCTCATTTTGTTTGTCGTTTTTCCTTCCATTTGTTCGGGGCGCACGTCCAATGACACCTGCCCAAGTTCATCGTTTATCTGTTCGGTCAGTTTTTTTTTATTACAGAGGGCAGCTAACCCTCTGGCCGAGCACGCTGAGCTACCGTACTGGCGCCTGAAACCTCGAAGAGAGAGAAACTTTGCATAGTATCACGTTAAAAAAAACAGTGTGTTTTGTAAATGAATGAAGCAGGGATGCCGATGATGAATTTCCTTCCTAATGCCTTCTTACTAAAGTATACTCTAGTACAGCATCAACAGTAACAGGGAACAGAGGAATTAAGCATTGCTGTTAACAAGGAATGTATGTTTACACAAACTTGAATCCAAAATTAACTAAATAAGAGTAGTGCTACTACACTTTGTTTCACAGTCATACGATGGTGAAAATTGTAGCACTGTCGATTTGGTGCTTCAGTAGGTTTCAACTGTATATTCACGGAAAAATATGAACTGAAACAACAAAATTTAAGTTCAAATGGTTCAAATGGCTCTGAGAACTATGGGACCTAACTTCTGAGGTCATCAGTCCACTAGAACGTAGAACTGCTTAAATCTAACTAACCTAAGGACATCACACACATCCATGCCCGAGGCAGGATTCGAACCTGCGACCGCAGCGGTCGCACGGTTCCAGACTGTAGCGCCTAGAGCCCCTCGGCCACTCCGGCCGGCCAAAGTTTAATAAAGCACCGTTATAGCGTATCTGAATCCAGATGAATCGTCTGAGAACGAAACGTCAAATGAATTGCGGCAAGGTTATTCAGATGTAAAATAATGCGCCGTGCAAATATGGAAAATAACCAATTTATATATTCCGGATAGTAGTTGTCTTCAGCTGTGACCATCTTTCTGTTTTCATGGGTACATTGACAGTTTGGTTTCCATGGATTCCAACTGAAGATGCAGTTCAGTTCACAATTTTTAAATATTTCTTAAAGAAACATCAAATTATTCCTATACTGAAAAGCCCCTAATTTTGTAGATTAGGTAATCTGGATTTCCATGTTATGTGCTACTAGCACTTTATGTTTGTACTTATAATGCACCTTATCCTCACGATACTATACAGTTTCGTTAACTACAGACATAGCCTGGATTAAAAATAAATGGGGTATAAAAAGCATAAAACATTCAGGGTTGTTTCATAGCAAAACCGGTCAACACTACACATGCACAAAGCACAGGACACTGTAAATTAAATAATGATGAAATCTGATTATTTGCCACTTAAAGCTTACAAATTAGGACCTTTCAATGTAGCAAACATGGTTTTATTGTATTTTAATTGGAATGTTCAGCAATATGTCTGTAAAATTACAGACGAAAAATTCAGTTCAGCAAGCACAGTTTTTAGGCGTTTTTGAGAGAGAAAACAGTGTTTTAACACAGAAAGGAATTTCTAGATTGATTTCATTGATATGCTGTGCTTCGGACTACGAATCAGGTGCTGACGCTCAACATATGTCTACATTATGTAGTATCGTTGCCCTGTTCACGTTCAAAGCACCTTGTGTGCACTTGCCCGTCGCTAACCTAGTATTATACTGAGCGAATTGGCCAACAATAATATGAAGATCATACTGCATAGACGGCTGGTTTGTGTTTCGCATATAAATGCAGTTGGTTTGTATCTATAAATAATGTCTTGCGCTGTACGTAAAAATGCTTTATGTTTACATAAACGAACATGGAAACTAAGACGTGAAAATAAAATTTACTGCATCTGCAGAGAATCCGACAAGCCGAAAGTATAATTCATCCTAACAAAATAAAAAGAACATTCCTCATACGTGGATGCATTTATTTTTCAGAATCACAGGTGTATCGCAGTAGGTAAAACTAAGTATTAATTAATAATTTAGGAGCATAAGAATATACAACTTAGTAATACTTGCTAGGCTTTTAAGAAGTATTTCTTTACAAAATAAAATGAGAATGATGCAAGGAGAGCTCTCAAATCAGGTTTGGAAATATGGGGTCTTTCATTGAATTTTGTTTCAGTTCTGCTGAAAGTCTGTCGAAACTGTATCCTGCAGAATAGTGCATATCTTTCTCTACCGCAGAGAGAGAATTATTATGTAGCCACAATTCATTTTACTGTTTGGTTTGTGCTATGTGTATAATGTCCTTGTTGTTAATTACAAATTCGATCTTCAGAGGTGCTGAGCTGGAATCCCGAAACGTTTGAAAAACAGTACGTGAGCAACATCCAGTTCATGAAAAAAAATGACAAATCTGCTGTTGTTGATAACAACGCATTAATTTTCAGTCACCAGAATTGAAAATTTCCTACACTGCTGATTATTTTCACATCCTGTGGCAATACATGGCTTGTTTGCACTTCGCCGTCAGATTCACAACCACTGTTCCTTTCTAACGTGCAGTATATATTTCTGTTAAGTCCCCACTGCATTTTTGCATCGCGATATCATGTAAAAAGCATCTAAGTGGCCTATCCTCCAATATAATTACATCTTCGTTATCCAGTGCGTAAATTGAACGTGCCTTTTCGTGCAGCTTAACAAAGTTCACAGGATTAATTGGACTCCCCCCTACTCCCGGTTGCCGCTAGCACGCACACTTCAATACCAAACACAGCATCAGCTTAATTCGTAGTGTGTGTATAACTACAATGTTGCGAGGCTGGTGCACTGACCTTCAGACGGCGCTAGCCCTCGTACACACACATTTTTAAGCTTTTTCTAGTTCTTTCAACCGTCCTCTCAAAAAGTCGTCAGTAGTTGATTGCGCCGTAACGCAGTTGTCAATAAGCTAGTACTACTTGGGCCGATGAACAAACATACTGCGCTGCAGCAATTTTACCAGTTAACAGAAATGTGTGATATTGAATGAAAAACAACAGAGGAATTTCGTACCACAAGACGAATTTACATCTCCCGCGAAAAGTTGTCTTCTGAGCCTCGGTTTACCCCGCTCACATTTTTCAGTGTCACATTTTTTGAGCAGTAATTCACAAACTTTTTAAGAACGACTTATGGAAACTAGTATTTTGTCATATTATTTTTACGTCAGGTAAACAACTCTTAGCTAATACTTGCACTCAGCTACAGTGACGGTGACATTGCGGTATGGTCCAGTCTGAAAGTGCCGAAGTACTCACGGAGAAATGAAGTTCATAAGCTATTCGTTAACAATTGAGACAAACGGGGAATTTCTGGCGATCCCCTCGTCTTTTATTAGCTCGCAAAAGACATTTTACGCTTACAAGATTTCAGTACTCCAGAAAGACCGTCCAGTTCTTACATAAGGGGCAGTGGCGCTGATAAATCCGATTACTGCTCAGGCTGACTCAATGAAGAATACAGCAGCTTTCACGTCTAGCTCTTAGAAGCCACGTAATTTACCATCGTGTGATCTCTTACTCCTTTCAAAGATGGAATTCAGGGAGCTGTAATTTGATACAGAAGTCTTTCTCGTCAAAGAGTCGAATTTAATGGATATTCTTGCGGTATATCTTTCGTTTCTCGGTCTCGGTTCAGTATAGTCACACGAGAAAAAACTGAAGTTGCACAAAATAACGTGATTAGCATTGTGCCAAACTGCCGAATTCCTCGGTAATATGACGTCACAGTGGCACAGCGTAACCTTCCTCTGGCCATAATCCAGGGCGAAATTTGAGATATATGGGTGGCAACGAAAGGTGTTTAGAGAAAAACGAGATTGTTCAGTGTTAGTTACCATAAGGTACCGACAAGTGAAGAAAATTATACTGCGGACTCAGTTGGTTGTAATATACGAGGCGTATTCGGAAAGTAAGGTCCGATTTGGCGCGAAATGGAAACCACAGCGAAAATCCAATGGAGCTTTGCACACATGTGTTGGACAGTGTCTTTATTATGCCTGTCGATCGCTTCACCTCGCTCGTTTCATTTCAGAGTGCAAAGTGCTCACGTAGAGATTCCTTAAACAGCAGTGTCTCCCGCCAAGTATGCGGATAGGGTGAGAGATTTCGCCTGAAGCTATGGACCCCACGAAATATAAATGTCATGCTTTTCTTTCTTGGAGGCGATTCTCGGTCGCGTTCTGCTGCGGAAATGAAGACGCTCCTGCAGCGTTTTCGGTGGGAAGTGTTTGATCACCAACAATACAGCTCTAAATTGGCTGCCTCCGATGTTCATCTATGCTCACATGAACCGCTGGCTACGATGACAATATTTTGGCACAACAACGAAGGGTAGACCAGCGTAGAATTGGCGGAAAACACGGGCGGTTGCTTTCTACGACGAGGATACTAGAAAGTTTGTACAACGTTACGACAAATATCTAAATCGGAGCGGCGGCTATTTAGAGAGGTATTTGGAAGGTGTTGACAACTGTTGCGCGTATGAAATTTTTGATTTTCACTGTGTTCTCCATTTTGCGACAGATCGGACCTTACTTTACGAACTGCCCTTGTGTCTAACACGCAAAGGTAATTTTGACACAGCACAAGCGGTAAATTGTAGTGCATTTAGGAAACTCGTAACGTCTGAATTATATAAGGCTCATTCAGAAAGAAAAGAATAGCAGCTGGTAAAACGAAAACCATTGAAGGGATCGTAATGCCATTGACGGTGAGTAAAGTGTGGTCTCTACAAGAGCGCTGAGGCCCCAAATTCGCCGCTAGAAGGACATGGACGCACACTTACATGAGCGTCAACTGCACTCAGTCCTGCTGAAAACTGTGAACGGAGATTCAAAAGAAGAAAAGAAGAGCAAAGGTTCAAATGGCTCTGAGCACTATGGGACTCAACTGCTATGGTCATTAGTCCCCTATAACTTAGAACTACTTAAACCTAACTAACCTAAGGACATCACACACATCCATGCCCGAGGCAGGATTCGAACCTGCGACCGTAGCAGTCGCACGGTTCCGGACTGCGCGCCTAGAACCGCGAGACCACCGCGGCCGGCAAGAGCAAAGGAATGTAGTACGTTTTCTGGCAGCGGAAGAAGCGCTAGGAACAGAAATTTATCGAACCATGACAAATGTACTAGGAGTACTCCATGTCCGTAGTCAGGGAAAAGGCGTGGCATAAGCGATTCAGGGAAGGACGGATATCGTTGGCTGGTGACCCACAATCTGGAATGTTACACCGCATTACCGATACCGTTGTCCATCAGGTGGATGTCCTCATTCTAGAAGGACGGAGAGTTACGATGGCAGCCATTGCCCCAGAGGTCGTATTGGGCGTAGGAATTGCAACGTACATACAGTGCTCTCCGCACTCTTTGCCACTCTTCAATAAATTCCCGTTCCGCACACTCTTTTCACTGTAAGCAGACGCACTACACCTGTTTGTACTTCTTTCGAGGCTTCTACTTCTCTGGTTTCACCTCTGAGTGCAATGGACAGTCGACCGACGCATGCGTTTACTCTCTGTCACTTGTGTGTGCGCCCATCTTCCCCCAGCAACGAATTTGGGATCTCAGCTCTATTATAGCGACCACACATTCTTCCGTAGACAGTGGCATTACGATCCCTGCAGAGGACTTCATTTGACATCCTCCGGTACATTTCTTTTTAATGCAACTTATACATTGAAGAGCCAAAGAAACTAGTTCCCTTCATCTGGACTGGCGTGGACCGATCGAGGTGGCGCATTGGTTAGCACACTGGACTCGCATTCGGGAGGACGACGGCGCAATCCCGCGTCCGGCCATCGTGATTTAGGTTTTCCGTGATTTCCCTAAATCGCTGCCGGCCGCGGCGGCCGTGTGGTTCTAGGCGCTACAGTCTGGAACCGCGGGACTGCTACGGTCGCAGGTTCGAATCCTGCGTCGGGAATGGATGTGTGTGATGTCCATAGGTTAGATAGGTTTAAGTAGTCCTAAGTTCTAGGGGACTGATGACCTAAAGTCCCATAGTGCTCAGAGCCATTTGAACATAAATCGCACCAGGCACATACTGGGATGATTCCTTTGAAAAGTCAAGGCCGACAGCCTTCCCCATCCTTCCCTAATCCGATGAGACGGATGAGCTCGCTGTTTGATCTCTTCCTCCAAACACCCCCCCCCCACCCCCCCGCCCCTACCTCCAAGACTGGTGTGACCTGTGCCCTGTGCTTTCTTCCAACAACTGAACACGCTTTTTTCGAGTGATATGCTGTAGATAATTGTTTAAAGAGGTTCTAAGTCAGGCGCAAATGCCGTATGTAATCTGATAGGGACACAATCGGCGCCTGGAGATTTTTTTGATTTTAACAATTTCGGTTGTTTCTCAAAACAACTGTCACTAATACCAGTATCACCCACTCTTGCAGTGGTGCGGGAACTAAATTGGGACAATACTGCTCGATTTTATATTCTAAAGGAACATTAGAAAACTGAGTAACAGATTTAAGCTTTTGATTTACTACCCACAGTTTCAGTTCCTTTGTCATCCATGAGTGCAAACAACGTTTAAATACGACGAGAATTTCTTTAGGGTTTGTGAGAAATCTATCGATAATCTTCTGCTATGGTAGTCGCATCACGTATCGCCCTCTCGACAACCAAAGGCGTTTCATGCATGATCCCCTCCATCTTTGGCCCTGTGCTTTGTTTCATACCTATTACACAGAAGTGGTTGTCCCTATACAGGTTTGTTTACAGTTACTGTATATCATATAGCGTCCCTCCCATTATGAACTTTTCTACCAGATACATATCTGCCCAGCGAATGGTTAACTACTCTTATGAACTTGAGCGACAGCTATATCCTCCTCTAAAGAGCTAAATCCTTAGAGTTAGTTATTGAAATAGGACACTACTGTCCATTATACCTGGCTTGTTGAACACATAAATCCTTCTACTTGTCTTTGTTGCCTTTTTTACTTTGGTAGTCATTGTCGCTACAACAACTGCATGGTTGCTCTTACCAATTTAAAAAAAAGAACATCCACAAAGATGTCATGTCTATTTGTTACAATTACAGCCAATACATTTCCATCATGAGTTGGCTTTCGAACTATTTGTTGTAGGTAATTTTCAGACAAGGCGTAGAGTAAAGGTTCGCACAGTGTATGGGAGGATGCTACAGTTTTGAAATTCTGTATGTTTCAGGCTTGTTTCAGAAAGGATAATAGGGGAATATTCACAAAATTAAAAAAGTATTACCTTGAGTGCAAGGTAATACTTTTTTAATTTTGTGAATATTCCCCTATTATCCTTTCTGAAACAAGCCTGAAACATACAGAATTTCAAAACTGTAGCATCCTCCCATACACTGTGCGAACCTTTACTCTACGCCTTGTCTGATGACAAGGACGCCGTTTGAATATCTGGGCTTAACGGTGCAAAGCTAAATGAAGAAGAACGAGTATGTGAGGTTTGTAGTAGGAAAGGCAAATGGTCGACTTCGGTTTATTGGGTGAATCCTAGGAAAGTGTGGTTCATCTGCATGGACGCTACTGCGACCTATTTCTTAGTACGTCTCGAGTATCGGATTAAAGGAAAACGTCGAAGGAATTCAGAGGTGGGCTGCTTGTTTTTTTACTGGTAGGTTCGAATAACACCCGAATGCTATAGAGATGCTTTGGGGACTGAAGTGGGAATCCCTGGAGTTCTTTTCCAGAAGCACTGTTGAGAAAATGTAGCGAACTGGCATTTAAGGCTGACTGCCGAACCATTCTACCGCCGCCAACATACACTGGGCGCAAGGTTCACGAAGATAAGATTCGAGAAATTAGGGCTCATACCGATTCATATCGACAGTCGTTTTTCCCTCGCTCTGTTTTCGAGTGGAACAGGAAAGGGAATGACTAGTAGTGGTATGGGGTACCCTCCGCCACGCACCGTAAGAGGGATTGCGGAGTTACGATGTAGATGTACAAGTATACATGTCGGTATTAGTGAAGTATTAAAATGTGTGTAGTGGTGTTGCAATTGCGATACTGTTGTAAGACAGAGCAAATTAACTACTTACAATTTATTTAAGATTTTTCTTGAGAGAGACAACCACTTTGTGCATTTTTATTAAATAATGATACTTCTTGAGAAATGTGGCTGCTTTGTGATACAGGATGTTAATTGGACACTACAACAACCAGGTTTTATATTGTGTGTTCCGGTTTCATATTATTCGTCCACCTTCAGATTACTTAAGTGTTTTTATTAAGACACATAGACGTCGGTTTAAAGATGAGTTGCCCTGGAATAAGAAAAATACATAGTTTCAGAACTGTGACAATGCTTATGACCCTACAAGTTGTCGTTGTAAAGGAACCCGCACTGTTACACTTTTGAAACTAGGAATTATCGTTTACCCCGCACTGACTCCACGTCCACGTGTTTTGATAAAATCATGCAGACCGTTTGAAGATGAATATATATCTCAAAACCTGCAGTGGTGCTGTTTTAATACAGTAAAGCAAACAGAACTATGGATGGTTACTGCTGTTGACTACTGAGAATCAGTTTTAAAGCTTGTTTTGTTTTACAGTAAATTTGTTAAACATTGTGTAGATAATGGAGTTATCCCTTGTCAATATCTCAGTTTTAACTAAACTTTGTAGTTTTGTTAGATGGGTAGGAAAAATTTTATAGGTACGTTGACTAAGAAACTGATTTATATGTAAACATCGAGATGAGTCACACTATGTTGCTACGCCGACAGATAACTGGAAGTTCTGTTTAAGAAATGATTAATAAGCAACTCCTCTGAGTCAAAGTGTGTACAGTTTACGGAAAGAGACTCAAAGAAGACTCTAAGCGTCATAATGGCGTTGTCTAAAGAATGTGCGTTTCGAAGAAATATGTAACCACATTTGCCACAGGATCCAATGCTTCCTACCAGACAGAACGTAGCACGTTATCCTACATGAGGAGGCGTCTATAGATACCTAAGACATATCTGATGTGCCGCATAGGAGTTTATTATTTTCATAGCATAAATGTTATACCTTAATTAACAGCGGAACGTATACGATAATAGAAGCAAAAACGTTACAATACACTCCGCTCTGTAGACGAGCCGTTAGCGAAATAATACCGAATGGATGGTTATGAGAAGCCACTGACTGCAGTGTGGAAAAGTTTCCTTATTAGTAGAAATGTATTTGAAATATATACGCACCGACTAGGTCACCATCTAACTGAGCTCAAATTTCGCTAATGGCTCCGGACATACTGTGCACTAGTCAGTACTTGCTACATGTTTCGGCTTTCTTCAAACTAAAAGTGAGCTGATAGCTTTGTTTCATTGGCGGGGCAAGATTCGAGCTCGGTTTGCAAAGATCATATTTTCTCTCCTACAGAGGAGCGCAAGCAATCATTCTTCCCAACGGGAAGAAAGTTAAATATACGGTACAATAAAAAGTGCCCTATTCCACGCGCTTCAGTGATTTGCAGAGGACAGATTTAGATGTAGATATAGAACGAAAGCAAAAGGACAATGTTTCGAGTAAAATTTATGTTGTTATTCAGTGCGTAGTGCCTTAAAACGATTAATGTACGCTTTGGTGGCGGCAGATAGTTTAATGCTGAACACGATGCGCACGCTGCGGGTTTTGCATTGCAGCTATGCGCGCACGCGCTGACATCGGCGCAAAAACGACATTAACTCAACTCAGCCGGGGCTCGAAACCGCAGCGCCTACCCTCGCATACCAGCAGTGCATTCTGTCGTGAGGTATGGCGGAGATCACATCACACTATATTTCTACCGTGGGCTCGGACGATGAATCTCTGTCCAGCGGGGGAGCTTCATTAAACTCCAAGTGATATATCTGAAGAGTTGATTTGCAGAAAGAATCCTTCCGAGTGCAGCATTTAACACGATGCGAAGGGTAGATATAAAATTTTAATTATCATATAGAAAAGAGCAAGCAGCGACCGTGGAACCTGATATGATGTTATTTCTTCTCAACATATTCACCCTCGATTGCAACACATTTTTCCCGATGGTGGATGACTTGGATGAAGTCTTTGTTGTAGTAAAAGGTGTTCCAGAAATGTTGCGAAAAGTTCGAGGTTTAGTAGAGGGTGTCTAGAGGAACAAATCGAGGATAGGAACCAGTTTCCGGCATCCAAAGACACTAGAGAGCGCCGAAGTTCTAGGCGCCCGCCCCTGCCACTAGGCTACTCCTTCGGCAGCAAACGTGACTGTGTAAACTGAAGGACAGTAGGCGGAAGGTCTCGCAAAGTTGTTTGTTATTCAGTGATAGCGACTGATGGCCACGATCACTAGTGGAGAAGATGGAGCTACCTGCAGTGTATACAGACCTTGCGATGTGAATGCGATGTTGTGTTGCCTTGGTGGGTGACACACAACACCGCATTCATAGGAGACAAGACCTTTCTACACAGCAACTATCTCCATCTCCTCCACTGACGATCGAGGACACCAGTCACGACATTAAATAACAAACGAGTCTACGATAATTTCTCCTGCGTTTCCTCAGCGTACGAAGTGACGTTTGCTTCCGAAGGGGTGCCGCAGTGGCAGGCGCTGACGCCTACAACTTAGCCGCGCTATAACGTCGTTGGATGGCGTTTCCGGTAACTGGTTCCTATCTTCGATCCAGAGAAAGAAATCGTTTTACTCGTCGGAAGTTGGACATTGATTCTGAATACCTGTATCAGCTGCATTTGAAGGTAGCAGCTGTTTTATCTCCTGACTCATGGGGCTGGATTGATGGCACGACATGGGCTAAGTCTGACTGGGTTCGTGAAGTGGGCACAAAAAGACAGATTGCAAGTACAGCCGATTGGACCAGACTTCTCAGGTGGAGTCTGTTGTACGACGTCCTGTCATAAATTTGACGGGTAAGGATCTGGTCGAAGCTACGTTATCTGTTTTAAGTGAAGGGCTAAATTTTTCCCAACTCCAAAGACTTTGCCGATATTATCTTTCACCAGCGCCATTGAAGAAGCTGTCCGACCCCTATCAGAGGAGTCTGATGAGGAAATCAAGCGTGAAACCTGTCGAGCAATTACGAAACATCGTCCAAAAAGAAGTAATGTTTCCAAGGAAGAAAGATGTGCGATCCGGAAGCTGCGTCAGGATACTGACACAGCCGTCCTGCTTACTGATAAAGGTAATTCGACCGTCCTTTTGCCTCAGGAAATCTACAAGGAAAAGATATGTGGTCTACTTAGTTCTGGTGCATACTGGAAGATTAACAAAAATCCTACCAACAAGGTGACAATAAGGACTGTTGCCTTGCTGAACGCTTCATCACTACCAAAGGAAGTCATAAGAACTTTAAAAGTGCGAGGTGCAGTACCACCGAGATTTTATGGTCTTCCTAAAGTTCATAAGATGGGTAAGGATGAGCGTCTAGAGGACTTGTCTATGAGACCTATAACGAGCACTATTGGTTCACTAACGTATTTTACTGCCAAATATTTAGCTTTCTTATTAAAACCATTGGTAGGAAAATATAGTCACCACATTCGTAATTCTATGATTTTATTCAGAGACTAAGCAATGTCAGGCTAAATAGTACGGATGTGCTTGTTAGTTTTGACGTGGTATCATTATACACCAAGGTACCTTTAAAGGGAGTATGCTTGCGGAACGATTTGAAGTGGAGTGATCATATAAAATTAATTGCTGGTAAGGTGGGTACCAGGTTGAGATTCATTGGGAGAATCCTTAGAAAATGTAGTCCATTAACAAAGGAGGTGGCTTACGAAACACTCGTTCGACCTATACTTGAGTGTTGCTCATTATTGAGGGATCCGTACCAGATCGGGTTGGCGGAGGAGATAGAGAAGATCCAAAGAAGAGTGGCGTGTTCCGTCACAGGGTTATTTGGTAACCGTGACAGCGTTACGGAGATGTTTAGCAAACTCAAGTGGCAGACTCTTCAAGAGAGGCGCTCTGCATCGCGGTGTAGCTTGCTCGCCAGGTTTCGAGATGGTGCGTTTCTGGATGAGGTATCGAATATATTGCTTCCCCCTACTTATACCTCCCGAGGAGATCACGAATGTAAAATTAGAGAGATTCGAGCGCGCACGGAGGCTTTCAGGCAGTCGTTCTTCCCGCGAACCAAACGCAACTGGAACAGAAAAGGGAGGTAATGACAGTGGCACATAAAGTGCCCTCCGCCACACACCGTTGGGTGGCTTGCGCAGTATAAATGTAGATGTAGATGTAGACTCTATCTCTTATCGGGCAACATTTTGATAAGAACATTACGGCGTTATCTGAACATGTGCTTTTATCATCTTATTATCAGTTTAATGGTGAATTTTATGAGCAGATTGATGGCGTAAAGATTTTAACATCCACCTCTTCCTATTCGGAATCTGTCTTCAAGGAAGCTATAGAGATTACATTAGCTAATAACTTAATAAATAGAGATAATTGTTTTAATTTGGACAAAGCATTGAATCCGGCTCTTGGGGTAATTAAACTGCAGAGAAATCGTTACTGTGTCACCGCCGCCGATCATACACCGATAAGAGAATCGAATGTCTGTACGCCTTCGCCACAGGCCTATTTTTTTGCCGCCGACCAACATCTGTGACCCGCACGCGCAGTACCGCCGCGGTGGAGCATATAAGGTCGCGCTTGGCATCTTGTCGTCAGTCTTGTGACTCACTCTGAGGATGGCCGGACGATACGTGGCAGAAATCTCAATGGAGGAAATTCTATTTGCTCGGATGCATACCCCAAATTTAATGGACTATCCGCGATTTATTTCTCGAAACACCCTCTACAACCCCTCGAAGTTTGTCGCGACATTTCTGGGACACCCTAAGGAAGTTTGCACTTTGCCCGTTCGGGAAACGTTACACCTCGAAAATCACTTCATCGTTTTTCTGGAAATACCTGCCACGTATTAATTTCTTTTTCCGGCTCAGGGTAATACGGGCGAAGTGGGAGGGCCGGGAAGCTTGAAAGCGTAAAGAAGAAGCCTGCGCGACTATATATTGGGAAGAATGGCTTGGGCGTTGTCGTACAGTTACACATGCTGATCTAAAGCTTCCAGCAACACTACGTCTGCTGGTTTTGGTAGTATGCTCCTGTGGCGGTACCTACCAACCACGGTAATCCCAAAAATAACATTGTCTGATGATGGCTGGTGATTCGTCCTTTTTGGCGGTTACAAATGCACACCCTTTCACTGCTCGCTTTAGTCCTTTGTCTCTTGGTCAAAACAGTAGCGATGCACCCAGCTCTCGTCTACGATGTTAAGGTGGCTACAGACCTCTTAGCCACAAACAATCCAGAGCTGATAGAGAGCATCATGACTGATACAGGGATTAGTGATCACAAGGTCATTGTAGCTAGGCTCAATACCATTTCTTCCAAATCCATCAGAAACAAACGCAAAATAATTTTATTTAAAAAAGCGGATAAAGTGCCACTAGAAGCCTTCCTAAAAGACAACTTCCATTCCTTCCGAACTGACTATGCGAATGTAGACGAGATGTGGCTCAAATTCAAAGATATAGTAGCAACAGCAATTGAGATATTCATACCTCATAAATTGGTAAGAGATGGAACGGATCCCCCGTGGTACACAAAAAAGGTCCGAACGCTGTTGCAGAGGCAACGGAAAAAGCATGCGAAGTTCAGAAGAACGTGAAATCCCGAAGATGGGCTAAAATTTACAGACGCGCGAAATTTGGCACGCACTTCGATGCGAGATGCCTTTAATAGGTTCCACAACGAAACATTGTCTCG
This sequence comes from Schistocerca gregaria, assembly GCF_023897955.1. Lineage (NCBI taxonomy): Eukaryota > Metazoa > Arthropoda > Insecta > Orthoptera > Acrididae > Schistocerca > Schistocerca gregaria. Next base: position 707,478,682 of record NC_064931.1, read on the forward strand.
AAATTTGGTAGAAAATCCGAAGAAATTCTGGTCGTATGTAAAGTACACAAGCGGCAAGACGCAGTCAATACCGTCGCTGCGCAGTGCCGATGGTACTGTTATCGACGACTGTGCCGCTAAAGCGGAGTTATTGAACGCAGTTTTCCGAAATTCCTTCACCAGGGAAGACGAATGGAATATTCCAGAATTTGAAACACGAACATCTGCTAGCATGAGTTTCTTAGAAGTAGATACCTTAGGGGTTGCGAAGCAACTCAAATCGCTTGATACGGGCAAGTCTTCAGGTCCAGATTGTATACCGATTAGGTTCCTTTCAGATTACGCTGATACTATAGCTCCCTACTTAGCACTCATATACAACCGCTCGCTCACCGATAGATCTGTACCTACAGATTGGAAAATTGCGCAGGTCGCACCAGTGTTCAAGAAGGGTAGTAGGAGTAATCCATTTAACTACAGACCTATATCATTGACGTCGGTTTGCAGTAGGGTTTTGGAGCATATACTGTATTCAAACATTATGAATCACCTCGAAGGGAATGATCTATTGACACGTAATCAGCATGGCTTCAGAAAACATCGCTCTTGTGCAACGCAGCTAGCTCTTTATTCGCACGAAGTAATGGCCGCTATCGACAGGGGATCTCAAGTTGATTCCGTATTTCTAGATTTCCGGAAAGCTTTTGACACCGTTCCTCATAAGCGACTTCTAATCAAGCTGCGGAGCTATGGGGTATCGTCTCAGTTGTGCGACTGGATTCGTGATTTCCTGTCAGGAAGGTCGCAGTTCATAGTAATAGACGGCAAATCATCGAGTAAAACTGAAGTGATATCAGGTGTTCCCCAGGGAAGCGTCCTGGGACCTCTACTGTTCCTGATCTATGTAAATGACCTGGGTGACAATCTGAGCAGTTCTCTTAGACTGTTCGCAGATGATGCTGTAATTTACCGTCTAGTAAAGTCATCCGAAGACCAGTATCAGTTGCAAAGCGATTTAGAAAAGATTGCTGTATGGTGTGTCAGGTGGCAGTTGACGCTAAATAACGAAAAGTGTGAGATGATCCACATGAGTTCCAAAAGAAATCCGTTGGAATTCGATTACTCGATAAATAGTACAATTCTCAAGGCTGTCAATTCAACTAAGTACCTGGGTGTTAAAATTACGAACAACTTCAGTTGGAAGGACCACATAGATAATATTGTCGGGAAGGCGAGCCAAAGGTTGCGTTTCATTGGCAGGACACTTAGAAGATGCAACAAGTCCACTAAAGAGACAGCTTACACTACACTCGTTCGTCCTCTGTTAGAATATTGCTGCGCGGTGTGGGATCCTTACCAGGTGGGATTGACGGAGGACATCGAAAGGGTGCAAAAAAGGGCAGCTCGTTTTGTATTATCACGTTATAGGGGAGAGAGTGTGGCAGATATGATACGTGAGTTGGGATGGAAGTCATTACAGCATAGACGTTTTTCGTCGCGGCGAGACCTTTTTACGAAATTTCAGTCACCAACTTTCTCTTCCGAATGCGAAAATATTTTGTTGAGTCCAACCTACATAGGTAGGAATGATCATAAAAATAAAATAAGAGAAATCACAGCTCGAACAGAAAGGTTTAGGTGTTCGTTTTTCCCGCTCGCTGTTCGGGAGTGGAATAGTAGAGAGATAGTATGATTGTGGTTCGATGAACCCTCTGCCAAGCACTTAAATGTGAATTGCAGAGTGGTCATGTAGATGTAGAAGTAGATGACGTCATCTGACTCGGCGTGACATATTTGCAACATTTTCTCTGTTGCTTCATCTTGGCGGGCCTTCTGAAATATGAGCTGTCGCGGAACACAGGTGGCGGCGACCTTCGCCATGTTGGAAACGTCTCGCATAATTTTGACAATTGATACATCGGGCGTTATTCACAGGAAGATGGTCTGAAACTTCGTTGGTCGTCATTAATACTCCTTTGACCACACTGTAAGCGTCTGTACTTAACCACTGTGCACAGTGATGGTGCATTGTTGCTGTACACATCCGCCAGCGTAGCATGGATTGTTGCAGAGTTCTTACCCCTCAGACTGAGATAATGACTTACAGGAGATTCTTCACTTTATCAGTGGGCTGCAAGTTCTGGCTTCTGAACAACGGGTTTTTTTGTTTATTTGTTTGCTATGGCCCCTCTACAAGTCTGTCTGCCTGTCTGAACCGTAATGTTTGTGTTGTATGAAGACGATAATGAAAAGCTTAACGTCCCCATCCGACAGACAGATCAGCATCTTCAGTGTCACATGCCCTCAGTTCATGAGGCACTGTACTCAGGTTCGGCATTTAAACTAGTACACTGTTGCAAAATCTGGTGATGAGGAACTTTACTCCATCATCTCTCCTCCCCTTGTTGGCCAAATACTAGCTGTGAAAACTTTTTATCACCTCCAGAATTCGAACCGGCTTGGCCTCAGATCGAGCGCCACCGCAAGACTGCGTTAGCGACCTTTGGCTACGGAGGCGGTTTTCTGTGCAATGCTGAGACTGCGATTTGCATGTGTACCAGGATCATGGGCGACCGCAGGAATTTTTCCAAGAGGGTGCAAAGTGTCAGTTTCATATAACTGTGACAAGACGTGTCTCAAAAACTAAATGTGACAAGAAATACACAAAACTTATTTTTTCTCAAAAGATCGATAACTGCTTAACATTTATAAAGCAGAATGCTTTGGTAGTTAAACATTATGTATAATTCAATATTACATGTTATTCATATGAATATGTATGCCACCTTTTTGACTGACCGATCTGAAGTTACATCCACGTATGATTTGTATTTCGTTAATGTTTAATATGCCCCTCAGTTCCGAATGTTCGCCTGAGCAAATATTTTGACTCACATGATGAAATCCAGGGAATATGTGTTATGAAATGAAGCCGTAAACATTCACAAAAAAGTATTCCATTCCCATAATGTTAGAATGAAAATGAAAATTAAAAGTCCAAAATAGGTAAAAATGTCAACTCGACTGAGAAACTGCCATGTTTATTTTTCTCGAGGTAGAGAAACCGGGAAATGAATTTTTAAAAAGGCTTATTACATTTTGATGCCACCTAAAAATTATTTTGCTGTGAAGCTGATTATATTAACGAATTTATTACATTGCATTCATGATTCATAGCTTATATTGTGCGTAGCGTAACTGAATTTGAACAAAATTTGTCTTTCAAGCTACAATTTTCCTATTGGTTAGGTAAAACTTAGTGAAGTGGCAGTATACGACATGATGAATGTAGGAAACCTTCCAAAACTACCCTCACACTGGCCGGTAGAATCGACTTTAAAGAGCCAAGAACTGATACAAGGTAATCTTCACATATCCAGTTCGTCACTTTGTTGTGCAGCCATATCATCTCTAAAGCAAAGTTCCTAGATCTGTGACTGCGTATGGTGCTGTGTTACCCCATAGACTTTAGGAAGCTCCCGATCCTGGAAAGGAAATCTTGCCGCTCTTCAAAGTTCATACTTTTTCCTTCTCTTCCAGCGCAGAAAAATACTTCTTTTCTAGGCTGATATTTTTGGGATTAAGATTCGAAGTACACACCTGTAGTATAGAATGGAAGTGTTCTTATGAGAGTACTACAGTAGCTCTGAATGAAAATTCAGCACGCTTTACAGGTTTTCCTTGCCCGCAGACAAATGGTAAACTACTATTGTCACTCCATTGTGCAGCAAGGAGGGACGTCCTTACGACAATTGGCGAGGGATGACTTGCACATATACTGGTGACATATTTATGATGTGTTGGGGATTAGAGACGGGATCCTTGAACCAGAGTGTTGGGGCGGCACCTTTCTACAGCTCGGCAAGGGCTGAACAATGAAGTGACAGAAAAATATTGAAAACACTTTTTCGGGGTAGCTTGTAGAGGATCGAATCCAGCTTGACTACAGAATAGCGACGAAACTGAAGCCGCAGCATGGAATCACCATAATGAACAGCGTGTCAACCAAGAAACGGCAAGATATATAGTAATCCATAAAACGACAATATTTTCTGTCGCAGTCGGCAATCTTAAATCTTCAGTTTAGCGGAATCGCAGACAATGATTCCTAGACATTCTAGAGAATTCTGTAATGACCAAAAAGGATATACCCATATTTCAGAAGTGGGCAAGTTTTTTAGTGTTAAAAGTTTTACCGACGTACCAGAAATGAGAGAAGCTTTATCTGTCATAGTTACGAAAGTGACTAATGACAGTGAGGGAAGTGTATCCGAAAATTTAGGTTGTGAGTCCCAGTCGGCGAGAGACCTTGCACATAACCAACTACAGACGCAGCCAAATTGTGCCCTGCTGAACCGCTGGCTGTTAATGCCGTAGCATTTCACGAAGTTCTATCCGTATTGGCAGTTACAGATTATGACGCGTAGCCGATTTACTCGGGAGTATTTAGTGCGTATGAGTACCTACGCTGCGATTGAGATCAGGGGGTGGAAATGCCACGAGGCAGGAATTTAACGCAGATCTAATTAGCGTTCTGTCAGGACAGCATTCCTCTGCGACTTCAGCTTGTTAACACTAAGCTGTTATAAAATGATCCGCGTACCAAAATCCAGTGACGCCAAATTATGATGAATACGTAATATCCTGAAATGCATTGACAGAGCTAAACACTGTGACTACGGCTGGCAACAAACGGCACTTAGCCGCAGAGAAACTGACCAGGGAGAGCAGTCAACGTAATTGAGAATGGTCAGTGCGGCATAAATTGTCTGTGGCTTGAATGCGCTAACTATAACAAGGGGAGACCACAACGTTGGGATCATGGATTTACTTCAAACTTTGTATACATTTAGTAGGCAATTAAAACGACATAATGTGCAGGTAGAAAGGTGCGCTACGCTGACCATTCAGAAAAAATAGCAAGAGAAGTATTACACGTCTATTGAGTAACTGATGCTTCTGTGCGTAGGTCAAGTATGGTCAAGGGATGTGGTTGGTGTTCGAGCTTTGTGAGACGAACTTGTATCAGTCGATGGTTTGACTCCAGCTCAATCCTTTATTTTTGTAGCATAAGTGTAACTTCTCTGATATTATAAAAAATTGCACCTACACTTGTAACGGCTCCATGTGAGCCGCTACGTGGCTTGATACAACACTCACATACTCTAAACACACGTGGGTGCTCTTCTGACACCCAGGGAATTTTTATTCAGAATTATGTTATATTATCACTGTTAGTATAGTCCACAGATGTGAATGCTGACGTATGCGTAGGCTGTCTGCTGTGGGTTTTGTGAATGTGGAGATGCAGTTTAGCCAACCATTGTATTAAGTAGAGTGCAACTGCACAGGACCAGAGAGACGTAAGTTCCTCGCTGATTAGCAGGCCCCGTTAGGTTGGCAATTAGCCGCTGTGCAGACTCTCTGAGCCCTTTCGGCCACGGTGTGTGGACCCCGGAGGAGGGGAGACTGTTAGGCATTCCATGCTGACACTCTGGTTGAGTATAGACGCTCTGCGTGATGGCTCCTACAGTCATCTTAGTTAGGAGAGTTAGTCAGGTTGCATAAAATGACTATTTTTTTTTGACGGGCCAGCATCCCATATAAACGTAATCTTAAGTAAAGTGAGTGATCAAGGAGTTATTTTGATGATGTTATTAAATAAAATGTTGTTGCTATATAAAATTCTTACCTTGGGCTCACAGCAACGTCTTATTTCCGTTACCATTCCAGTTAAGCTATGCAAACTTTCAACTTAAAGTTAACCAATAATCAGAAATTTTGTAGTGACATGTGCTCATGCAAACGGGTCTTACACAAAAGATCCAGGTGCCGTTTTCAAGTTGAGGATGCCTGCCAAGGCTTTGCGGAAATCAAGTATCATGCACACTATCCGTTCTTGCTGCATTAGCAACGTCTCACCACTACACAGGTTAACTGCCAAATGGGGCATGCATCTGTGTCTGCAGCTCGAGGCATCGAGCCGGCCGGTGTGGCCGTGCGGTTCTAGGCGCTTCAGTCTGGAACCGCTTGACCGCTACGATCGCAGGTTCGAATCCTCCCTCGGGCATGGATGTGTGTGATGTCTTTAGGTTAGTTAGGTTTAAGTAGTTCTAAGTTCTAGGGAACTGATGACCATAGATGTTAAGTCCATAGTGCTCAGAGCCATTTGAACCACCAAGGCGTCGAGGTGAAAAGTATTTCCAGGTACCTTACCAAATTGCACGTGTAAGGGATTCCGCAAATGACGACAGGCATAATTTTTTAGGAAAACTATGCGTTACTTCATTTAGCTATCGATACCTATAAACATGTTTTTTTCTAATAATTAAATCTAATTAGAAATAGTAAGTAGTGAAATAACATGAAATTCACTAAATATTCATGCAAATACACGTGGTTTTTTAAAAATTATATTACCTTTCAAATGTGATATAAATTAAATAATATGACCAGTGATGAAAATGATATAAGCCGGAATCGAACCGTCGCGTCGTACACGTTCGTCTTACGTAGCTCAAACGCTAACCTTCCTTTTATCTAATTTTGTTCGTTATTTTACGTTGCATATATTCGGGGTGGCAGTCCCATGACACTCCTTCACCGTTCATCCATTCACTTGGGGTTTTCATTATTAATATTACTACTACTACAGACGGCAGCTAACCCCCTGGCCCAACACGCTGAGCTGCCGTGCTAGCAACCACTGACTATCAAGAATTGTAACGTCCAGACCTACGCACAGATACATCAGGTACGTAATAGAAGCTAAGAAGTTTCTCTTGCTATTGTCTCGGAATTGCCAGAGTAATGTACATTACTACGCTACTGGTTATTAAAATTGCTACACCACGAAGATGACGTGCTACAGACGCGAAATTTAACCGACAGGAAGAAGATGCTGTGATAAGCAAATGATTAGCTTTTCAGAGCATTCACACAAGGTGGGCGCCAGTGGCGACATCTAAACCGTGCTGGCATGTGGAAAGTTTCCAACCGATTTCTCATACACAAACAGCAGTTGACCGGCGTTGCCTGGTGAAACATTATTGTGATGCCTCGTGTAAGGAGGAGAAATGCGTACCGTCACGTTTCCGACTTTGATAAAGATCGGATTGTAGCCTATCGCGATTGCGATTTATCGTATCGCGACATTGTTGCTCGCGTTGGTCGAGATCCAATGACTGTTAGCAGAATATGGAGTCGGTTGGTTCAGGAGGGTAATACAGAACGCCGTGCTGGATCCCACGGCCTCGTATCACTAGCAGTAGAGATGACAGGCATCTTAACCGCAGGGCTGTAACGTATCGTGCTGCCACGTCTCGATCCCTGAGTCAACAGATTGGGACGTTTGTACGAATAGTTCAACGACGTTTGCAGCAGCACGGACTATCAGCTCAGAGACCATGGCTGCGGTTACCCTTGACGCTGCATCACAGACAGGAGCGCCTGCGATGGTGTACTCAACGACGAACCTGGGTGCACTAATGGCAAAACGTCATTTTTTCAGATGAATCCAGGTTCCGTTTACAGCATCATGGTGGTCGCATCCGGGTTTGGCGACATCGTGGTGGACGCACATTGGAAGCGTGTAATTGTCATCGCCATACTGGCGTATCACCCGGCGTGATGGTATGGGGTGCCATTGGTTACGCGTCTCGGTCACCTCTTGTACTCATTGACGTCACTTTGAACAGTGGACGTTAAATTTCAGATGTTTTACGACTCGTGGCTCTCCCTTCATTTGATCCCTGCCAATTCCTACATTTCAGCAGGATAATGCACGACCGCATGTAGCATGTCCTGTACGGGCCTTTATGGACACAGAATATGTTCGACTGCTGTCCTGGCCCGCACATTCTCCAGATCTCTCACCAATTGAAAACGTCTGGTCAATGGTGGTCGAGCAACTGGCTCGTCATAATACGGCAGTCACTACTGTTGATGAACTGTGGTATCGTGTTGAAGCTGCATGGGCAGCTGTAGCTGTACACGCCATCCAAGCTCTGTTTGACTCAATGCCCAGGTGTATGAAGTCCGTTATTACGGTCAGAGGTGGTTGTTCTAAGTACTGATTTCTCAGGATCTATGCACGCAAATTGGGTGAAAATGTAATCACATGTCAGTTCTGGTACAATATATTTGTCCAATGAATACCCGTTCATCATCTGCATTTCTTCTTGATGTAGCAATATTAATGGCTAGTAGTGCACGTGCACATTATGTTGTTTTGATGGCCTACTAAGGGTGTATAAAATTTGAAGTAAATCTGTGAACCCAAAGACGTGCCCCCCTCCCCCCCCCCCCCTGTAAGCCAGCGTGCTGGCCACACGCACCGACAGCCAGATCGCAGCAGCGTACCACCCTATGGACGATACAGCCGTCTTTGTAAAAACGTTCTCTCACTTCCAGAATATAACTGTACAGGGCGTCCCGATGGACGTCAACATCAATGCGAGAGTATATTCCTTTTTTATTTCATATCTAGTTTGTGCGTTAACGAGCATTTCGCTCTCATTTAAGTATATGGGCGAAAGAGACAGCCTTAGGAAATTGTGAAACGAACCCTGTAGTCTAGGGCCATGTGCCACAAAGAGCGCAAATTCGCCACGAGATGGGGAAATTCACAGGCGTCTATTGTGGTGAATGAGGCGTAAGCGCTTTAGAGCGCGAGTGTGACAGACGAGAAACTACGTCATAGAGCAACCTCGTAGAAACTGTAAGTGGCCAGGGAGACGCAGGAGTGTTAAAAATGGAGGACTTAAGATCGGCCATAAAGGGAAACATTTATGAAAACTATTTAATTCTGTAGTAGTTCAGGGAATGAAGCCACAGTAATTTTAATCAACAACCCTCCATAAATTTTTATGGTGAACCCAATTAATCTTGAACATTGATTGTATCTGTAATAGTTTAGGATTTACTGTTAACGTGAAATCAACAAGTTTTGTAACAAAGACCTCAATGCTAAAATTTGAATGCTTTGGTCGATCTTAAAGATCGACATTTCATATAGAAGCTCATCATTAAAATGATAAATGTTGTAAATGTCAACTCTGAACTATATTCGTTTAAAAAATCTAATAAATTTAAATTACCATTATTTTCAGTTAAGCACCAGATCTTCATTTCCTCCACACAAAACACATTGAACGATGACAGCATGACACCTTATTGAATCATTAGGTAATAGAATATTTGCTGTAAAGTTTAGCGCTTAATTGTTACTTTTGTTCTTTACTTATTTATCAGAAAGCACACTGATTCAAGGCTTCTGGCCGTGAGATTCAAAGTTAAGAAGGAAATTGAACTGGTGTATGTAAAAGAATTTAACGGTTATTATGTAGTGGATATTATTGTTACTTTATTTAGAACGTGAAAGTGGACAAGCTTTGATTATTTTAATATGTTAAATGTAAAATAATGTAGAATAAGCTGTAGGAAATCAGATGGACGGCTTCAGAAAAGGGAACGGCCCTAGTCAGTTGTGCAAGAATGTTTGGCGCGCGGGAAATGCGGCTGGGGACAGTGCTGGTAGAGCCGCGAAAGCAGACGGTCGGCCTTTAGGTAGCTAGGAAGTGAAACGACTTAGAAAATTTCGCATTGTGTGGTATCGCGGGACTTAGTCTCTGAGCGGTGAGCAGCCGCTCGCTTGGTGTGAACTCTAAAACCTTTCGTGTAAATGACAACGTGGAGTATTGGACTTGTGTTTCGCGGTGAGACTGTGAATGATCGAACTGTGTCAAATAGATATGGGCTCGAGTGTAATAGTAATTCTAAATACGGCCATTTTCGCAATGAGTTTGCTTTCTGAATAGACATTATTCCAACCAAATAACAACTGTGTGGTCTACATCATTTAAGGGTCGTTAATTTAGCTCCCGATGTTATTATTACTGTTGTTATACGTTATATTAACGTTGTATGTTTCATACAATTTCGCAAACTTGACTTCAGCCAAACAATTTAACCAAAGGGTCACAAGTGTCTATTTTAGGGGCTGTAATGCGACACGTGCGGTTCAAACACTAGCCGAGTTTGAGCCGAGACATTTCGACGAAGAGGAACTGCATGTGAGCACTAACATCTTTGCGATGTTAGCTCGCTATTGGGGGCTCGTCTGGGATAGGAATTTGGAAAGTGTTAGTTGAGGGATACGAATTTTGCAAAGTGTAGGAACAGGTTTGGATTTTGGCAAGTGTTAGTTGCGGTATATGAACGTTGGAAAGTTTTAGAATTGGATTTGAATTCTGCCAAGTGTTTCCAAAAGTATTATCTAAATTTCGATAGGCAGCACCTCTCGCAAAAGTTAAATGTGAGATAGCTTCAGGACTGAATATCAGATTTCTTTAATGTTGTAAAATTACAGTTGTAATTCTCACAGTGTGCGACATTCTGTGATACCCTATCTGGGAAGAGACTCAATTTCTCCAGTGTTTTGAAGGGCACTCGGTTGTCACTTCTGGTGTCATGGCGTGAAGAGCCATCGGATTTGACTTCAGGTCACGGCTGGTGGTGATTAAGGGAACTCTCACGGTACAACAGTACGTCAAGGATATTCTGATTTCTCATGGGTCTTACCTTTCTGCGAGAGTTTAGTGGTGCCATTTTTCAATACGACAATGCTAGTCCACTCATGACATGTTTCCCTATGATCTGTCTCGCAGGAACTGAGGTACTCCTGTGGTTGGCTAGATCGCCGGATCTATCCCAATTGAACATTAGTGGGAGGGGCAGCAGCTCGGACGTTAACTCCCTCCAAGTAGCTAGTATATCATGGATCAGTTTTAACAGTGGTGGGTCACGTTGCTTCAGGAGATGCTACAGAGATTTTATAACACCCTTCCGAACGGAATCACTTAAGTATTGTATTGTACTGTATGTATTGTATGTTAACTGGGGACCTAGAAACGACGGAGAGACTCCATCCCCGCCGCAGCCACAGTGGTCCACAACCCCACGACGACTACCGCAGTCCACTTCACCCCTCCCCCGCCCCACACCGAACCCAGGTTTATTGTGCCGTTCGGCCCCCGGTGGACCTCCCAGGGAGCGTCTCACACCAGACGAGTGTAACCCCTATGTTTGCGTGGTAGAGTAATGATGGTGTACGCGTACGTGGAGATCTTGTTTGCGTAGCAATCGCCGACATAGTGTAACTGAGGCGGAATAAGGGCAACCAGCCCGCATTCGACGAGGCAGATGGATAACCGCCTAAAAACCATTCACAGACTGGCCGGTTCACCGGACTTCGACACAAATCTGCTGGATGGTTTCGTGCCGGGGACCAGACGGTCCTTCCTGCTCGGAAAGCCGTGCGTTAGACCGCACGGCCAACCAGGCGGGCATCACTTAAGTAAATTGAAATATCGTCCCAGCCCTGTAAAGTTTTATTTAGTTTCCTCTTCCTTTTCTGGATGCTTCAACTCTTTTTTGTCTGTCAGTTTACTATCGACAATGAGTCACTACCGTCATTTATCCCGAGAATTCCAGCCACAGGGTGCTTCAAAGGTGTAGGGTCAAATTATATGAAATGGTAGAGGGTACTAAACTGAGCGCAGTCGGTAAACTACATGCACGGAATTTCTGATGCCCACCTAATGTTAAATTAGACTATATCGTAAATGTTACGGCGTAAAGTCAAACTCCGGCACGCTAGTCGGAAACGACAGGGAAGAGAAGGCTGCGAAAAGAAGTCAGCCAATCGCACGCTGACCCGATTTGCTTCCAGGACGACAACGCGACAGCAGGGGCCCCTATGTAAAGAGCACACAAGCGCCGCGAATGATTGGTGACGGCCCAGTTCAACAGCAGCTTCAAGATCAGAGACTTCGATAACACCGTCAATGCTAGATCACTTCGCTTGTACACTCTATGTAGCACAGACTTAGGAATGTTTATCCTGAAGAAGAATGATTACTTGTATGTCGCCCTTTGCTTGCGACAAATCTGTGTAATTGCAAAAGCAAAGTACTGTAATTTTTTTAATTTAATAAAACTCATTAATACGACAATTTCATTATTTGTCCATCGAACCTAGTATGCAGGCTTCCTAGACACCACACTAAACGCAGTCATCATGATGATCTTCAGAGATTTCGTATGGATTCAGGATAAACGACTCGTGTCAAATACAGTTTGCTTAATTCCAACAAGATATCTCGCAACAGGTAAGTTCCACCTTCGTAGATATCTGAAATGCATTCGTTACTGTACTCCCAGTTTGTTGCACTGAGCAGCGAACGTTTAACGGAAACGAAAGGAACAGCTACCATGGTCCAAGGGAGCGCAATAAGAGCTTTAATTTTCTCAGTACACAAAAAAAATTGTCAAATAAGATCAGCGGCTCTCTCAGACGGTTTATTGTGCGAATGGTAAGCTTATTTCAATGCACGGTAGTACCTCTAATAAAGAAAAGGAACCCGATGATTACTAGCGAACTTCTGTCGTTCGTTACATTGTAGAAATATTTAGAGGATATGAAGCGATATGAAATAGGACAATCATGTAAAATCAGAATTAGGAAACATGTATGGAAGAACCAGACACAGTCGTAAGGCTATAGGAAATTGCAGTGCATTTGTAGAGGAAATCTCATGCAAGACGTTAGTGTGACGAATTGTTCAGTATTGTTCCAGCCTACGGAATCGTTATTTAGTAAACATGACGACGCAAGTCTGATGATTTCAGTTACGCCGAGCTAGCATCGCAAATAGTAGATAAAGCCCTAATTAAAGTGCTGTAGTGATGTTTGGTAAACTTCAATGGCGAAGCTTGGAAGAGAGGCGAATTAGTTCTTGTTGAACTATGTTCTGTAAATTTAGAGAAGTGTCCTCAGAGTCTTTCGCGGCGGCTTGTATATGGAAAGTAAACAAATTTACTTGTATAGTAATCTTTGCTTCTCTGGATGTTCTGGAAGACTACTGCTGATACACATCTGGGACATGTTTTATTAGACTCACCAGATCAATAACAACATAATAAATTGAAATCGTGTTTTATTTTAACTTCATACAGTTTTGAAATAGCTTCATATTAGCGAAGTTACTAAATTACAGGGTCGAGGGGTTATAGGCGCTTCTGTCTGGAACCGCGCGACCGCTACGGTCGCAGGTTCGAATCCTGACTCGGGCATGGATGTGTGTGATGTCCTTAGGTTAGTTAGGTTTAAGTAGTTCTAAGTTCTGGGGGACTGATGACCTCAGATGTTAAGTCCCATAGTGCTCAGAGCCATTTGAACTAAATTTCAGGCAAAATCTTTTATTAGCCGTAACTAAACATTTGTGGACCTATCTTTATCAGAACATTTTTCTTTAGTTTTACTTGTAGAATCATCATCATCATTTAAGACTGATTATGCCTTTCAGCGTTCAGTCTGGAGCATAGCCCCCCTTATAAAATTCCTCCATGATCCCCTATTCAGTGCTAACATTGGTGCCTCTTCTGATGTTAAACCTATTACTTCAAAATCATTCTTAACCGAATCCAGGTACCTTCTCCTTGGTCTGCGCCGACTCCTCCTACCCTCTACTGCTGAACCCATGAGTCTCTTGGGTAACCTTGCTTCTCCCATGCGTGTAACATGACCTCACCATCTAAGCCTGTTCGCCCTGACTGCTACATCTATAAAGTTCATTCCCAGTTTTTCTTTGATTTCCTCATTGTGGACACCCTCCTGCCATTGTTCCCATCTACTAGTACCTGCAATCATCCTAGCTACTTTCATATCCGTAACCCCAACCTTGTTGATAAGGTAACCTGAATCCACCCAGCTTTCGCTTCCATACAACAAAGTTGGTCGAAAGATTGAACGGTGCACAGATAACTTAGTCTTGGTACTGACTTCCTTCTTGCAGAAGAGAGCAGATCGTAGCTGAGCGCTCACTGCATTAGCTTTGCTACACCTCGCTTCCAGTTCTTTCACTATGTTGCCATCCTGTGAGAATATGCATCGTAAGTACTTGAATCCGTCCACCTGTTCTAACTTTGTTCCTCCTATTTGGTGCTCAATCCGTTTATATTTCATTCCCACTGACTTTACTTCGTATTGGAGATGCTAATCTTCATACCATAGTCCTTACATTTCTGATCTAGCTCTGAAATATTATTTTGCAAATTTTCAATCGAATCTGCCATCACAACTAAGTGATCCGCATATGCAAGACTGCTTATTTTGTGTTCACATATCTTAATCTCATCCAGCCAGTCTATTGTTTTCAACATATGATCCATAAATAATATTAACAACACTGGAGAAAGGTTGCAGCCTTATCTTACCCCTGCAACTACTCTGATCCATGAACTCAATTTACCGTCAAATCTAACTGCTGCCTGACTATCCATGTAAAGACCTTTAATTGCTTGCAAAAGTTTGCCTCCTATTCCATAATCTCGTAGAACAGACAATAACTTCCTTGTAGAATAACATATTAAAATATTTGCATATGTTCGTGAATCACCCTGTATAGGGGAAGGTCATCACTAGATCCAGAAATTAGTCGTCCTTAAGTTAGTGTCTGAAGAGACAGCCGAAACGTTGATATTTCTGTTGTTTTTAGCGTTCCATAATGACGATTTTATTTAAACGTACACTAGTCGTGAAAGCCTACGAACTTGTATCAAATGCGCTTGTTCAAGTTTGAAACTGCTATCTGAGTCTATATAGCTCGTGATGATACCTCCAGCAGTACAAGATGAGCCATTTGGCACAGAAATATGCCTCGAACCAAGGCCTAGCACAAATCACCCAAGCTGCAAATACCGGCCTGCACTGTGCGAACAATATTTGGGTTGCTACATTTTCTAATGAAAGGGGAAAGGAGAGAATGGTGGTACAAAATTATATTCACAAAGCACTACGGATTGACTGAGAGAATACGGGCGTACTTGAGGAGTTTTTCTGGCTTAGAAGAACCTCCAAAACGGTTCGGCACAAGGATGCTGAGAGCGTCAAACACGGCTGTGAAGTAACTCGTGCCGTAGGAAAATGCTGAGATTTCTTACAGCGTGAGGGGCGCCTTTGATGTCCCGCGTGCCACTTGGGGGTGGCGAGCGTCGCAGTTCGCATTTAGTCGGTGCAGCGTTTCACGTCGCCAGCCAGCGCAAAAGCAGCCGCCAGCTCGCCGTCCGTACAAAATAACACATCCTTTACCGATATGAGAAGCGTGCAGCCTACTGAGACACACAGCTGGCAGCAGAGGAATTCGGTTATTCGTATGCGTTTATTTATGACTTCTGCCATAAAAGGATACTGTATTCCCATAACAACTGACACACAAAGCTGTCATGAGGGGTGGGGGGGGGGGGGGGGCGTTAGTTTCATCTGAACATACAGATACAAATCACCTTATAACGTACAATCAATATGAAGTAGAGGACGACCTTGGAACACTTTTTAAATGATGGTATTTACTTTTGGTGTGCCTCAATATTCTTCTGAAATTAAAAGAAAAATACTCCAGAAAAGGGTGAAAAAAGTGTTCCTAGGGAAAATAACTAATGGAATTTTAAAAGCGTTACAGCTGTAAAATCATGCCAATACTATATTTAATAGTCAATCTGTTACACTATTACTCTGCTACACACCAGTAAGTGAAACCAAATCAAGCAGAATTATTAACAATAACCAGTTACTAGTTAAATACATTATGAAATCGAAGCTATTGCAAATTAACATAAATATCTGTTTTCGAAACAGGCCAAATCTGTAAGACATTAAGAAATACAGTTCATTAGCAAACATCATAATGTCGCACCGTTTCAAGATGCAGCATGGTGCACGATCGACGAAGGAAGGTTTCACCACCCACAGGCTATGAAAATAGTTTTAAAACTACACGGAATTTTACTTATCATGAAATTCTGTAACTGAAGAATTAGCAATGTCTTACAATTAACGTTAATATATCACACAGCACTTAAATATGTGGGACTAAAAATATTTACAAATGCTGCACAAAACACAATCTCACGTTTCACAACGACACAAACAGGAGAAAATGTCGGAAACTGCTTATGGCGGTCTTTAGTGCGCATTCCTTAATGTTATTCTAAAGTTGGTCACTAAATGGAAACGACGACCAGAAAACACCTTGTGTTCCTAGGTACACTACCCTCTCCTCTACTGTCCAAACAGCCATCAATTTTGCAGGCCACTCAGTCCATAGAGGGAAATTTTTCATTTTCCTGTGACTATTTCCATTTCTGGGGGAGATGGTGCGGTAAGTTAACATCAGTATTTCTTTTACTGATTTATTTTGGCTTATTTTGGGTGTTTTCTGTGGCAAAATTGAGCTCTTCAGTCTCTTTCTAATATCGTGATCAAAATCTTAAAATCTGAATCGTAAATACACGTACTTTTAGGCAACAACTGACAAAAATCGATGACAGAACGTTATACACTGAAGAGCCAAAGAAACTGGTATACCTGGCTAGTATGGTGTAGGGCCACCGGGAGCACGCAGAAGTGCTGCAACAGGATGTGGCATGGAGTCCACTAAAATCTGAAATAGTGCTGGAGGGAACTGACACCATGAATCCTCCTGGGCTGTCCATAAATTCTTAAGAGAACGATGGGTGGAGGTCTCTTCTGAACAGTATGTGACAAGGCATCCCAGATAGGCTCAAAGTTCATGTCTGGGGAGTTTGGTGGCCAGCGGAGGTGATCAAAATCAGAAGAGTCTAAGTTGAGCCACTCTGCAGCAATTCTGGAGATTGGGATGTCACACTGTCCTGCTCTAAGTGCCCACGTCCGTCGAAGTGCACAGTGGGCACAAACAGTTGCAGGTGATCAGACACGATGCTTAAGTAAGTGTCACCTGTCAGAGCTGTATCTAGACGTATCAGAGGTCCCATATCACTCCAATTGCACACGCTCCACGCCGTTACAGAACCTCCACCAGCTTGAACAGTCTCCTGCTGAAATGCAGGGTCCATGGGTTCATGAGGTTGTCTCCATACCTGTACACGTCCATCCGCTCGATACAAGTTGAAACAAGACTCGTCCGACCAGAAAACATGTTTCCAGCCATAAACAGTCCAACGTCGGTGTTGACGGGCCCACGGAGGCGTCAAGCGTCGTGTCCTGCACTCATCAAGTCTACTAGGCTAGTGGCCTTCGGCATCAAAAGCCCTTTTCGATGACATTGTAAATTTGTGGTACGTTCCTATGTGACCAAACCGCTGAGGTCATGGGTTGCTGGGCTTACACACTACTTAATCTAACTTAAACTAACTTACGCTAAGGACAACTCACGCCGCACCCATGCCCGAGGGAGGACTCGAACCCCCGACGGGGGAAGCCGCGCGAACCGTGGCAAGGCGCCCGCGACCACGCGGCTAACCCTCGTGGCATATCGATGATGTTTCGTTGAATGGTTCGCACTTTGACGCTTGTTGATGGCCCAGTGTCGAAACACTCAGTAATTTGCGGAAGGGTTGCACTTCTGTCATTTTGAACGACTCTCTTCAGTGATCGTTGGTCTCGTTCTTGCAGGATCTTTTTCCGGCCGCAGCAATGTCGGAGATGTGATGTTTTTCCAGTTTCCTGATATTCATAGTACACTTGTGACATTGCTGTACGGGATTATTCCCACTTCATCGTTACCTCGGAGGTGCTGTGTTCCATAGCCAGTGCGCCGACTATAACACCACATTCAAATTCACGGAAGTCTTGATAATCTGCCGTTGTAGCGGCAGTAACCGATCTAGCAACTACGCCATACCGCAGCGCCGTATTCTACCTGTTTACAAATCTCTGTATTTGAGTACGCATGCCTATACTAGTTTCTTTGGCGCTTCAGTGTGTATGGGACCAGGTCGGGCGTTAATTCTTGCCTCAGGAGAGAAGGTAGTGACTTTATTAAACCTTTCCCAACCGAATCAGTTCGCGTATCGATGTCGGAAAAGGTAAAACGTCAGACTGATAAGTGTGTTCGAACTGCGACGTTCTTTGTGAATTTGATTCGATTTTGTAATCACTGAAATAGTATCAAATACTTTCTCAGGGCGTAAAGTTTCATTTCCTTCTCCCGCTCTGGGTAATTAATTTTTTTCGCCAGACAGTATATTTTAATGTAATAAAGTGTTGTAGGTAATTAGGCTGCAAGGTTCTTACAGTTACAAAACTACAGGATGCTGCGGTATAATAACAGGGTATTGTTGCGGCGGCGTATCACACAGACCACAGTGCGAAACTGCATGAATATTAAAGTCGATGTTGCTTCGAAGTCGATAGCAAATTAATTAGGACGATAAATACGTGTGAATGGAAGAACAGCAGTAAAATAATGGCCTTTATTCTCCAAAAAAGAAAAATCTCACAGCTGGCGTCCCCAATTTCCAACTGTATGAAAATAAAACGAGATCTCTTACTGTTTTGAACAGAGGCAATGACTTCAAATTCTTTTAAGACCGCAGAATATTCCGTGCTTATTGTGTCTCCTGTGAACCGTGTATCTGCGGAATCTTTGTATTTGCCATAGAGGAACAAAGTGCGCAGTGCGTCCAGCATCTGATATGTGTATCTGAAACAATAGATGATATTTCATTGCTGCTATAAGGGAACTCTGCGACTGTGTCAACGGAAAAGTATTACAGTTATTTTCCTACTTGTGAAACATCATACTGATATTTTTGAGGTGATTAGTTAATATTTTCGAGTTCTGAAGATGAACGTAGAGAATTTTGTCTGAATTACTAAAAGTAATGGAAGAGTATAATTTTCAAATATTGGTGCGTAAAACAATCTTCGTAGTTTCTTGGTACAAGTGGAAATTCTGTTTATGTTGATTGTTGATAACAAGAACGTTAAATAAGGAGCGCTGTTTAGCTTCTCTGCATGTATATTTCCGTTGTCTCGTGAAATTAATGGAAAAAACAAATCGAGAGATTTAATTGTAATGAAAAAAAGAGGGACTAATATTCAAAGTTTAGAAGACTAGGCGGTTCCTGTTGGATTGGGGGATGCTAAATGATAATTCTTACTTGGAAGATAAAAATTAATGTTCGGAGATTGTAAAAATGACTGTTTAATCTGTTGCAGAGGTAACAATATGAGATGCTATAAAAACTGTTATACACGCCAGTCACTCACATTTTATAGCCTAAATTACAAAATAATAAAATTTCGCCGTAAGTAGACGTCGATTGAAGAGAAGAATTCTGTGCGTTTTCCAAAGATAGGGTACATGTTTCAGGGCAGAGGATTCCAACAAAGAGGAAATGACAAGCACAAAAATAATACCTGACAGTAAAGCGTATCCAACACTAAGACAGTAAGGTGAGGACTGAGAAGGGAAAGGAACGGAAAGTAGTTACCTAACACGAATATGTTTAGTTTCGATCGCATTGTAACTGAAATAATGAAAATAATTCTCTTTTATATAGATAAATATTCCTCTTTTGTGTTGCTTACCTGGTGAATTATTTTGAGAGTGGTGAAATGGACTAAGTAATCAAAGTACAGAGTAATTTGAAGCTGTTTCCCGGGCTCTCGGCCTCTTGTCTACTATGGAAACGCACATAAAAACGATAAGCCCAACAACAAACACTTCTTCTTTTCTCAGACTTGTTACTATACATTAGCAATCACTTTTTATGATGTAAACAGTTTTACTATTGTAAATTTATTGGTCACATGCACTCAGGTATCGATCGAGAGAAACCGAAAGCAATGGGTGGAAAGGCAGATTAATCATAGTGTGTGAGAAGGCATGTGTTGCGGGCCCGGAATACGATTGGCCCGATACAGTCGGGTGGGTGCGGAGCGTCAGGTGTGGCTGACAACGTAATTATGGCTGCCTATGTCGCTCGCTGTGCACCAGCGTTGCCGGAGATGTATCAGACGTTTAGCAGGGGCCACGTATGTCAGACAAAGGCACGGTGTTATTCGCGTGTTGTGTGCCTGACATGACTACTGTGACTTACCTACAGGATAATGCCTGGGACATAGAATTAAATTACTAATAAAACGATATATTGTAATAAGTTTTTGCTGATTTCAAATTTTTAGGATGACACTACTAATTACACTGACAGAAGAAAATCGCAACACCAAGGAGTTATGTGACAAATGAAAGTTGGCAAGCGTGTTTCAATATCTGAAGATTATTCATATTTCGTGCCAGTCGCATAAGAGTGGCGCTAGTACTGCCATAAGGTGAAAGCAAAAGCAATTCAGGTTTCCTTCTTATGTACACGATTGTGAGTGTTTGTTACCTTTCAGGCTGAACGTGGTGAGTTGATGTTAGTAAGGAATGCCTTTAAGGCGACCAACGCGCCATTATCAACACCTCACCGAGTTTGAACTAGGTTGTGTAACAGGGCTACAAGAATCTGGATGCTTCTTCTGCGATATTGCAGAAAGGCTTGGCGTGAATTTAGCCACTGTACATGTCTGCTGTAACTGAGGTCAAAAATTCAAAATGTTTAAATGTGTGTGAAATCTTATGCGACTTAACTGCTAAGGTCATCAGTCCCTAAGCCTACACACTACTTAACCTAAATTATCCTAAGGGCAAACACACACACACACACCCATGCCCGAGGGAGGACTCGAACCTCCGCCGGGACCAGCCGCACAATGCACGACTGCAGCGCCTCAGACCGCTCGGCCAATCAAGCGAGGCAGCTGAGGTCACGAGAAAGTATGGGCGGAAGACGGCCGGCCTCAAGACGGCCACGTGGCATTACCGAGAGGGAAGACTATCGTGTTCGGCATAGTACAACATCTGCAGCAGCAATCTGGCTCAAATGGCTCTGAGCACTATGGGACTCAACTTCTGAGGTCATTGGTCCCCTAGAACTTAGAACTACTTAAACCTAACTAACCTAAGGACATCACACATCCATGCCCGAGGCAGGATTCGAACCTGCGACAGTAGCGGTCTCGCGGTTCCAGACTGCAGCGCCTAGAACCGCACGGCCATTTCGTCCGGCAGCAGCAATCTGATCAGCAGTTGGCACCACGGTGACACAACGAACTGTTAGAAATACTTAGTTAAAGTACATCTCCGATCCAGACGCCCTGTAGCGTGCATTCCACTGACCCCAAACTATCGCCATTTCCGACTTCAGTGGTGTCAAGCGAGAGATCATTGAAAGGCAGTGTGGGGGTCTGTGTGTCTTGTGATGAAAGCTGTTCTGCCTCGGTGCCAGTGACGGCCACCTGTTGGTTATAAGTAGTCCAGTTGAGGACCTGCAACAAACCTGACTGCGTGCTACACACAATGGACGTACATCTGGACTTACGGTATAGGGTGCGATTTCATACGACAGCAGGAACAGTCTCGTGATTATCCCACTCAGCCTGACTGCAAATTTGTACGTCACTCTGTTGATTCGATCTGTTCTGCTGCCATTCACGAAGAGCAGCCAGGGGGTGATTTCAAACATACAACGATCGCCCACACACCACTGTTGTGACGCAACATGTTCTGCAGAGTGTCTACATGGTGCCTTTATCTGCTCGATCACCAGATCCGTCTCCAGTCGAGAACATGTCGAACACCATGAGATAACTCCATGTCGTGCACAAACAGCATTAACCAAGTCTGTTTTGACCGGCCAAGTGCAGCAGCCATGGAACTACATCCCACAAATTGACATCTGGCAACTATACAACACAATACATACTCGTTTGCGTGCTTACATTCAATCTTCTGGCGGGACAGCAGTTATTAATGTACCACGATTTCACATTTACATTGGCTTATCCCACGCTTACATTAACCTGTGATGTTGCAATGGTAATCACTTAAATACACTACTGGTCATTAAAATTGCTACATCAAGAAGAAATGCAAATGATAAACGGGTATTCGTTGGACAAATATATTATACCAGAACTGACATGTGATTACATTTTCATGCAATTTGGGTCCATAGATCATGAGAAATCAGTACCCAGAAAAAACACTTCTGGCCGCAATAACGGCATTGATACGCCTGGGCATTGCGTCCAACAGAGCTTGGATGGTGTGTACAGGTACAGCTGCTCATGCAGCTTCAACACGATACCACAGTTCATCAAGAGTGGTGACTGGCGTATTGTGTCGAGCCAGCTGCTTGGCCACCATTGACCAGACGTTTCCAATTGGTGAGAGATCTGGAGAATGTGCTGGCCAGGGCAGTAGTCGAAAATTTTCTGTATCCAGAAAGGCCCGTACAGGACCTGCAACATGCGGTCATGCATTATCCTGCTGAAATGTAGGGTTTCGCAGGGATTGAATGAAGGGTAGAGCCACGGGTCGTAACACATCTGAAATGTAACGTCCACTGTTCAATGTGCCGTCAATGCGAACAAGAGGTGACCGAGACGTGTAACCAATGGCACCCCATACCATCACACCGGGTGATACGCCAGTATGGCGATGACAAATACAGGCTTCCAATGTGCGTTCATCGCGATGTCGCTATACACGGATGCGACCATCATGATGCTGTAAACAGAACCTGGATTCATCCGAAAAACTGACGTTTTGCCATTCTTGCAGCCAGGTTCGTCGTTGAGTACACCATCGCAGGCGTTCCTGTTTGTGATGCAGCGTCAAGGGTAACCGCAGCCATGGTCTCCGAGCTGATAGTTCATGCTGCTGCAAACGTCGTCGAACTGTTCGTGCACATGGTTGTTGTCTTGCAAACGTCCCCATCTGTTGACTCAGGGATAGAGACGTGGCTGCACGATCCGGTACAGCCATGCGGATAAGATGCCTGTCATCTCGACTGCTAGTGATACGAGGCCGTTGGGATCCAGCACGGAGTTCCGTATTACCCTCCTGAACGCAAAGATTCCATATTATGTTAACAATCATTGGATCTCGACCGAGGCGAGCAGCAATGTCGCGATACGATAAACCGCAATCGCGATAGGCTACAATCCGGCCTTTATCAAAGTCCTTCTTACACGAGACATCACACCAACGTTTCATTGGCAACGCCGCTCAACTGCTGTTTGTGTATGAGTAATCGGTTGGAAACTTTCCTCATGTCATCAAAAAATGGTTCAAATGGCTCTGAGCACTATGCGACTTAACTGCTGAGGTCATCAGTCGCCTAGAACTTAGAACTAATTAAACCTAACTAACCTAAGGACATCACACACATCCATGCCCGAGGCAGGATTCGAACCTGCGACCGTAGCGGTCGCTCGGTTCCAGACTGTAGCGCCTAGAACCGCACGGCCACTCCGGCCGGCCCTCATGTCAGCACCTTGCAAGTGTCGCCACCGGCGCAAACCTTGCGTGAATGCGCTGAAAAGCGAATCGTTTGCATATCACAGCATCTTCTTCTTGTCTGTTAAATTTTGCGTCTGTAGAACGTCATCTTCGTGGTGTAGCAATTTTAATGGGCAGTAGTGCATGTTACCTAGACAAATGTATTCCCTAAATTTCATTACTCTGCATTTATTATTTGTTGTTGTTGCGATTTTTCCATCAGTGCTCATTTTTCTATCCATTACAGTTTTATAGGAATAAAAAATGAAGAGAGAAATTAAAACTGAAAAATGAGAATAATAGGACGAACTCATTACCTTCAGACGGTTGCACGAGTTTTTAATGGGCTACGGCCGACATGAACCCATCCTCTGTGCCCTCTAAGTGGGAAATGTTTGAAATTCATGTACGATATACGTAAGAGCATCAATATAAGCTAACTGAAGAGTGCAGCGTGTTCAGAAACGGTGTGAAAATAATGTACGAGTGTTGCAGAGAGAGTTGTGCTGAGAAATAGTTGTTGAGATAAAAATTATATACGTTGCGTCGTTTCCGAGTTAATTAGTGTTGGAGTTAGCCAATGAGGCCGTTGTGCACGCAAATTAAAGCGGTGCGCCACAGGTGGTGTCTCCAAACGTGTTTTCTTTTGGTTTCCTAAAACCCAGCAAGGAAGCTATGCAGAAATTGGACATGAGATGGTAGTACGGATCGTACCCGAGCCAAGGACTGAGCAGTCTCGTGCGCTATCACCTGCGCTATGGAAGAAACGGACACTAATTGATTCATTGCGAGCCGCTCGCATTTGCGAGTGTAACGGCCTGATTGACTAACTTCAATGCTAACTAACTCAGAAACAGCGCAACTTACCGTATGTTTTTCTTAACAATTATTTCTCAGCAAAACCCAGGCTGCAAGTCCCTTAGAAGTTTTCCAGACTGTTTCTCATCACCCTGCATACGTCACCCCTTGAAAGATCACTCTGTTCGCTTTGTAGCGATATAGACGATGTAGAACTGGTAGCAGTTGGTCTTGTTACTTTCAGCCACAGACATGTAAGTGATGTGTATGTGACAGTCAGTTGTCTGGAGTCACTGCAGTTATACGGGATGACGTGGAGACGCGTATGGGTGGCGGAAAGGAGTGAACGTGTTTCGGTGTACCCGTGACGTGACGACACCGTCATAAAAAGCCTGATTTTCTGGTGTATCAAAACGAACTGTCCATCGTTTCTATATGGGCCGTTTACCACTCGCAGCAACTTAACATTACGCAAGACTAGTGCCCGTTAAAAGAGCAGAACCGGTAGGGATCGGAGACGAACGTTCCACATCGTCCAAGATAAATGGTTGCAAACACGACAGCAACTGATGCTGTCAGTCATTGCTAATGCGTATCAACCACCGTGCGAGAGGAAATTGCGGAGAGAGTTGCGTACAGTGGACAAATGAAATCGGTTATCTTGCAAATAGCAATTGCTCGACGTGGCACATAAAACAGCACGCTTTCAATGGTACAGGCAACGCAGAGAGTGGACTGTAGCTAGCTGGAGATGTGTAGTGTGGTCTGATGAGTCACCATTTCGCCTTTTCAAATGACGCAATGCGCCGAGTGCATCGACGGGCCTAGAAGTCGCCCAGCCAGCACTTTGTGAGGAGTGTAGGTTTCGTCGGAAGCACTTCTGTGATGTTTTGGGAATATTTATGTTTCAAGTACTTCGACCCACTCACTCAGTGTAGCGTGAACATAAACATGTTTATTTCAATACTGATGGTGAAGAAGTGTTCCACATTCTGCTACGAGAGTCGTTCAGTAAGTAATGCCCCACACTGTTTTAAAACGTCATTAATATTCATAGACAAACGTACTCATTGGTGCTTCACATTTGACGTTTGTTCTGTGCGCTGGTGAAGTTTCACACCGTTCTGTCAATTGGCAGAGCCGTAGTACAGCGTCAAAATGGAGTCTACATACGACTCACGTTACAAGCAGCGTGCTGTAACTGAGTTCTTGTGTGCAGAAAAAGAAACCGTGATGAACATCCGTAAAAGTTTGTGCGCAGTGTATGGCGATGCTGCCGTTGATAGGGATACAGTTGGGTCATGGGTAAAGAAAGTTACAGCCTCAGGAAATGCAGAAACAGAGCGCCATGATCAGGCACGCTTGCGACGTCCTGTCACAGCCACTGCTCCAGACATACTCAAACGTGTGGATGCCATTATTCGTGCCTACCGGTGCATCACAACTCGACAATTGGCTCTATAGTTGTAGGTCAGTACTGGAAGTTCTTCTGCAATGATCAACACTCTCGGATATTCAAAGAGGTGCTCACGATGGGCTCCACGAATGCTGACAGCGAACCACAAGATTTAAAGAAAGGCCGTTTCATCTGAATTGTGGGAGCGTTTTGAGACCGGCGGAGAGGACGAAATCTCGGTGCACCTCTTTGCTAAGGAAACAAAAAGGCAGTCCAAAGAGTCTCATCATCCTCATTCAACACAAAAGAAGAAATTCAAGACAACCCCCTTTGGCGGAAAAATAATGGAGACAGCCTTATGGGATCGTGATGGCGTCATTTTCGTGGATGTGGTGCCAAGAGCGTCAACCATAAGTTCAGAGGCATTGGTGAAGACTCTGAATAAACACACAAACAGTTTATGACGTGTTCGATTAGTGAAGAATCTATCAGAAATCGTGCTCCAACAAGATAATGCACGCCCACACACAAGTCTGAGAAACTGTGAACACATCGCCAAATTGGATTGGACATCATTGCCTCATTTACACTACAGTACAGACCTAGCACTCTCATACTTCCAATTCTTTGGGCCGCTTAAATATTCTCTACGGGGAACACACATTGCAGATGACGAGAGTGTCAGTCATGAAGTGAAAACATGGCTACGCCTACCGGACAAGAGCTTGTACCAGCAGGGAATACATGCTATTCGACAACGTTTTCGCATGACCATAGAACGTGATGGAGACTACGTAGAAAAACAGGACATGCACAAGACATGTTTATGTATATTGTTACCAGATACTGACTCTTAATAATAATATGTTCTGAGGGAAAAAAAAGAGAACAGCCGCATTAACAGGGCTGCGTCCTACTTCTTGTTTAACAAAATATCATCCACCTCCACTGACCCCCTAAATCACTTGCTCTAGGTCTTAACTCCTTAGAATGCAATGCGTGAAGCGTAGCAATCAACAATTCCGCAATTTAGTGGTCCTACGGAATCTAATTAACATTCAGTGGCTTCAGCTATTTATGGACTCAGAGAAGAAACACGCTGAGTACCTTTATAGGCGAACTGAGGCTATTATCCAGGCTGAAGCTGGAGCACACAGCATAAACGTGAGGTTTCAGTTTACGTTTAGTGTGCACATTGATGAACACTAACGCTACAGCTTGCACTAAACATCTCTACAACAGTGGGAACGAAAAATTAAAAGAGAACTAGGAGAAGGAGATTCCATATTACTAAAATAACTCTCAGCAGTCTAGGAGTAGTTTTCAGGTCCCTAAACACGGAAAAAGAAGTAATACGTGTTAATGGAATGTACGTAAACTACGTAGGTTTCTCTAGTGGTACTGTACCGTGCGCCTCTAGTATAGATAAACTTGAAGAATCAATAAAACGTAAATAGCTTCCTCCGTTGAAGACCACGCGCTGCTGCCTGGACGCGATGTCATCATCCACAATAGCGTATTTTATGCTTGTGGCCAGCACACGCTGTCCCAGCCGTTGTCAGCTTTACGAGGCTGGAGCCGCTGCTTCTCATTCGAGCAGCTCTTCAGCTGACCTCAGTAGGGCTAGCACGTCCTTTTCCGTCCTACCTGGCAGTGCTGCCATTCAACGCGGCCACATCGCAAACAAGGCAGAATCGCCGCTTATCGCTCAGCCACGTATGCGGACGTCACAAACAGTGGAAAAACGTAACAGAAATTGTTTGGAAGTAGGCTTGTTAATACACTGAAGTGACAAAGAAACTGGTATAGCCATGTGTATTCAAATACAGAGGTATGAAAACGGGCAGAATACGGCGCTGCGGTCGGCAATGCCTATATAAGACAACGAGTGTCTAGAGCAGTTGTTGGATCCGTTACTGCTACTACAATAGCAGATTATTAAGATTTAAGTGAGTTTGAACGTGGGGTTATAGTCGGCGCACGAGCGATTGGAAACAGCATATCCCAGGTAGCAACGAAGTGTGGATTTTCCTGTACGACCATTTCACGAATGTACCGTGAATATCAGGAATCCGGTAATACAAGGGTTATTCGGAAAGTTAGGAACGATCGGTCGCGAAATGGAAACCACAGTGAAAATCCGATGAAGTTTAGCATAGGTGTTTTGGGCAGTGTCTATAGTATACCCGTCGATCGCGTTACGTCGTTCTTTTTAGTTCTGAGCACAGAGGGAGCACATAAAGATACCTAGAACAGTAGTGTCTCCCGCCAAGTACGAGGGCCTGGTGAGAAATTTCGCCTGAAGGTATACGGCCAACATTAAATTGTTGTCGTGCGTTTTCTTCTTCAAGATAATTCACAGCCGCATTCTGCAGGGGAAATGAAGATGCTCCGGCATCGTTTTCAATTGTAAATGTTTGATTACCTACAACACAGCCCGTAACTGTTTCACTCTGAGTTTCATCTCTGCTCACATGAATCGTTGGCTTTGGCACAGGCAGCGAGCTGTAGGCCAGCGTTGAGAACTGGCGGAGAGCACTAGCGGCTGCCTTCTATAATGAGGGTATTGGGGAGTTGGTACAACGCTACGACAAACGTCTAAGTCGGATCGGCGGCTATGGAGATAATTAGTTGTAAGTTGTAGCTAACTGTTGCAAATAAAACATTGATTTTCACTATGGTTTCCATTTCACGACCTACCGTTCCTTACTTTCCGAATAGCCCTCGTACATGAAATCTGCGACGTCGCTGCAGCCGGAAAAAAGATCCTGAAAAAACAGGACCAACGATGGCTGAAGAGAAACTTTCAGCGAGAAAGAAGTGTAACCCTTCCACAAATTACTGCAGATTTCATTACTCGGCCATCAACAAGTGTCAGCGTGCGAACCATTCGATGAAAAATCATCGATATCGGCCTCCGAAGCCGAAAGCCCACTCGAGCACCCTTCATGACTGCACGATACCAATTGTTACCCCTCGCCTGGGCCCGTAAACACCGACATTCAACTGATAATGACTGGAAACAATGTTGCCGCGTCGGACGTTTCTCGTTTCAAGTTGTATAGAGTGGATAGACGTTTACGGGTATGGAGATAATCTCATGAATCCATGGACCCTGCATGTCAGCAGGGGACTGTTGAAGCTGGTGAAGGCTCTGTAATGGTGTAGCCGGCAGCGGTGGCCGAGCGGTTTCAGGAGCTTCAGTCTTGAACCGCGCTGCTGCTACGGTCGCAGGTGGAATCTTGCCTCGGGAATGGATATGTGTGATGCCTTAGGATAGTTAGGTTTCAGTAGTTGTAAGTCTAGGGGACTGATGACCTCAGATGTTAAGTCCCATAGTGCTTAGAGCCATTTGAACCATTTAGTAATGGTGTGGCACTTTAGCAGTTGGAGTGATATGGGACTCCTCATACGTCTGAATACGACTCTGACAGGTGACACGTACGTAGGCTTTCTGTCTGATCACCTGCATCCATTCATGTCCATTGTGCATTCCGACGAACTTGGGCAATTCCATCAGGACAATGCTACACCCCATAGGTCCAGAGTTGGTATAGAATGGCTCCAGGAGCACTCTTCTGAGTTTACACATTTTCGCTGGCCGCCAAACTCCCCAGACATGAACATTATTGAGCATATTAGGGATGCCTTGTAACATGATGTTCAGAAGAGATCTTCACACCTTCGCAGTCTTAGGGAGTTATGGACAGCCCTGCAGGATTCATGGTGTCAATTCCCTCCAGCACTACTTCAGACATTAGTCGAGTCCATGCCAGGTCGTTTTGAGGTACTTCTTCATTCTGCGCGATAGTAGGTAGGTGTACCAGTTTCTTTGCCTCTTCAGAGTAATAACAAGACTAAAATAATATACGTTCAACACATTGGAAAGAGAATAATATAAACTGACAATGTGACAAAAGACACAATTGATGATCTTTTGTATT
This sequence comes from Schistocerca gregaria, assembly GCF_023897955.1. NCBI lineage: Eukaryota > Metazoa > Arthropoda > Insecta > Orthoptera > Acrididae > Schistocerca > Schistocerca gregaria. Next base: position 707,508,012 of record NC_064931.1, read on the forward strand.
TAGAGCAGCTGAAGACAGTGAGTGGACGGACAGAAAAAGAATAAACAGATTAGTCAAGACGGCCTGGAGTTCATTTAGCAAATTTAGTAGGATTTTAACAGAATGAGATTTTCACTCTGCAGCGGAGTGTGCGCTTATATGAAAAATCCTGGCAGATTAAAGCTGTGTGCCGGACCGAGACTCTAGATGTGAACACGGGCCGTGAGTCGTGCTTGGGTAGCTCAGATGGTAGAGCACTTTTCCGCGAAAGGCAAGGGTCCCGAGTTCGTGTCTCGGTCCGGCACACAGTTTTAATCTGACAGGAAGTTTCAGGATTTTAAAAATTCAAGTTCCAATGCGTCTGAAGTGGAACAATTTGTGATTGTCGTGTACTGTCAGCTTTCACTTAAGACAGTGAGATATGGAGTCTCGATACAAAAACCATACTATAGTGATGGTTGGTCACCGAGCAGTGAAGAGGTATTTGCAGGAAAGTACAGGAAGATACAGAAAAGCAAATGTAGCAGCGAACGTTTGGGACTGTAAGAGATATTTATGACAGATATGAAGATGAAACAGAGGTTCACAAGACTTGCAGTCAGGTGAATGAATAGTAGATGCCTTGAGGAAATGCTCAACTTAGACGACGATCTATTGGAAATGGGAACATGACATAAGAGGACATGTAGAAAGAGCGTGCACCGATATAGTTAAGACCCGAAATGCATGGAGAAACTTTGGAGATATCTTCATTCTGCAGCGAAGTCGAATGGATAAAAATAACACAATCTCGGCACATTGTCTCCACCGACTCTAGAATCTCAAACACGACATCTAAAATACGACCCAAAATTCTGCCAGCATCAACAGTTCATAAAGCGAGCATCGAAGTACATGAACACACAAAATTGGCTCAGTGTTAGATGTTTCCGTTTCTGCAAGTATAAGAAATTTTCATCGCCAGTATTTGGCCGGAAATGGGAGCAGAGTAAGTGGTCCAATCATCCTTTGTACTAATCATTGCACCAGTGTCTTGAGTTAAATTCCAAACGTGGAAGAAGTGTCAAGTGCACTGAGGGCATGTGATTCTATTGAAGATATATGTCCATGAGATGGGGATGTTAAGGTTGGTGGTCACCTTCGTGCTAGCCCAAAGGAGTACATCATATGCTGCATTAGGTACCATCTTCTTCATTCTCTTCCACTAGCAACACTAACACAACACCAGTATGAGCTAGTATGTACAAATATATACATTATACCACCAAGACGATGCAGTTCACGATCGGATACTACAAACACACAAACAGGAAGACCTAATGTGCAGTTGATTGACTTGTGCCAGACTGTGAGCCGTCTGTAAAGTAATTAAATCAACGCCAAAAACGTTGCGCGATTAATGTGACAATCTAAATTTGTTGTTATACTTCTCGTACCTTGAAATTATTCTAGGAGAAATTCAAACTATGTATTAAACTCAGCTAAGCCCGTTTAAGGGGTTAACAATTGCTTAGATGCTTCTATGAAAATTATTTGTTCTGGATTAAAGAACAACAATCAAAGCGATTTAAATCACTCGGAACCAGTACATAAGTAGATCATGACAGAAAATGCGCAAAGATTTTACACCTTGAAAAGTAACAATTGGAATACGCTAACTCCTTCAAATGTTTTCAGCTAAACAAAGAGAAGCTAGTCAGGCATGTTCGCAATCTGATGATAAGCTTCGAAATATTTGAGTATGTTGATGTATTGCGGACAGAGGCATCTCTTTCAAGATATCTCGAGTGTCATGAACTACCCTTCAAGGTGGTGCAGGAAGAACGTGCGCTGAAACAGAATTTTCTGACCAAAGTCAATTACTGTGGCACAAGACTGGAAAAAGCTTTAAACATTGTTAGTAAGGCGCAAAATATGCTGTTGTGTGGTGCTGTACTGGGCATCACTTGGAATTTGCCACTATGTTTGCGGTCGTTGCGAACTGCTGCAACTCCCATCGGAGGTGGAAAAAATCTGCCTACGATGGTAGAATGATGGCCGTGGTTTTGCTTTTGTTGGTTGTAAACTCATGGCCGCAGATGGTTCATCACGCTGCCGTGAGCGCTCGCCCGTGGAAGATGTGTGTTCTACCAGCCCGCGGATTTCCTTCCGTCGCTGCTGCAACCAGAGAGCTGCACATTTTCGTTCCAAAATGTGATTTCCATTTCATGTTTTGCCCCAGGAAAAAACCGAGGCAGGCTCTTTTAATTGGAATAACAGACTATGGACTAGTTAAGGGGAACGATGGGAGAAAAGTTTAATTTTGCGATAGTATTATTTTGTTAATAATTTCATAGTATTTTCATCAGTTGATAGTCCAATGCTACTTATTTTGGATATAAAAATAACAATTGTTCTTCTTTTTCAACAGAATTTTCGTTTTCTTTTTAATCAAATACATGTTACCAAATTGTTTTAGGCACCTTCAGTGTTTTCCATATCTGATTTGTTTCATGTATGACAATTGGTTCTTATGTAGGAGCTTTTTTTATTACAGATTCTTGTTGCTTGATTTCAGAAGAACCTATAGAAAAAAAAACCTGGGAGATGGTAGAAGCAACTAGATGAGATATATTTGTTTAAATAAATGGTCGCAAAAGATGAGTATTAGATGATCTTACCTACAAGATAAACAGTATTGTAGCAAATGAGTTTCAATCTTTCTTAGGGTTCTTCTTATTTTTCCAATAGTTCTTCATTTTCTAACAGAAGACCTTCTTTCTTTCTTCGGTCCTCTTTGGTCGAAATGGTTTTAGTTCCATCTCTGGAATAAACTTCCGCTTATCAATTTTGCTTCTGAATGTATCCCTGTCTGATGTCTTTGTGACGTCAATTTTTGCTTTTGTCAAATCCTTCTTAACATCAGTTCCTAAGGTATTGATGCCTTACGGGATGTCACACAGTCCAATAGACGTTTAGTTAGTCTGTTTCCAGGTAATCTGTCTAGGTGTCCATAGAAACTTATTCGTCTCTTTCTGAGGTCGATTTCGGTGTTTGATACTTTTTCTGTTGTCTCGATGGTTTGCAGTCTGTACCCACCTTGTGTGTATCGTTGTCTCAGAATTTTTCTAATAAATCTAGTTTTAGATTCAATGAGAGTGTTTCACTGAGTAATGTTACTGTCGGTTTTATTACTGTTTTGTAGTGTCTGATTTTAGTGCGTTTTGACAGTCATTTTTTGTTATAAAAAATCTCTAACAAGTCTGGGCGCCTTCTTGATTTTCTGCAATCTATTTTTTGTGCTATTGTTTAGATTCCTGTTGGTTCAATAATTTCACCAAGATACTTAAAGTGTTTGATTCTGTTGATTTTACAGTTTTTTTTTAAGTTTCGGAATGTCTAATTTGGAACACATGAATTCAGTCCCCTGAATGGAGATTTGCAGGTCTCGATTTGTTTTACTGCTGTTTCTTCACTGTCGTTTTGAATCGCCAAGTAATCTGCAAACGCTAAGTATGGAACGTTCAATTTTGCTTGACCTCTTTCTAGTTCGATTGGCTTCCAAAATTTCTATTTTCTTCGTTCCATTTCTCATTCTTTCATTACTTTGTCTAAAATTATGTTGAATTATAGCGACGAGATCCAATCTCCTTGTCTTTCTCCTGTTTTAACTAAGGATGGTTCCAAAATTTCATCTATGATTTTAATTTTTGGTTTGGGTTTTGACAGTGTTTGGTCGATCAGTTTTCGAGTTTTGGTGTCTAGTCCGCGTTCTTCTAGGACACTGCATAGAGATTGTCTATCTATAGAAACGTATGCTTTTCTAAAATCAACAAATGTGCAGACTATTGGTTTCGACCTGACTGCTTTAATTTTTAAAATAGTTTTAAGATTAAAGATCTGGCCACGATCTATTAGGTCTAAAGTCTGCTTGGTAATCTGAAATTGTATGTTCTAGCTGTTCTCGTATTCTCTTTGGAAGACATGCGGATAAATTTGATAAGTTATCGGCAAAAGTGAAATGCCTCTGTAATTCTCATGCACGGTTAAAGTAATTATTCAAAATATATTACCTTCAACTATTTTTACTGCCCTTACGAAGTAGTGTCTGTTCAAAAGTCACACTTGCAGTCCACATCCACAGGTGGCCGTCGGTCACTGGAACCTTCCGTTTGGTGTGTAACAGGGGATTCATAGTACACTTCTGTCACGATAGCCCCATCCTACACTATTAACGCATGATGTGCGGACGTGTAATTCTGAGTACTTGTAGTTTTACCGTCACATTTATTACGGTCCTTGTGTGAAACAGAACACTATGTAGCCTGTGATTTATATTGGAACGTGGGCTCCCTGTTTATATGATGCACAGCGTCTGCAACATGGCCCCCTACTGAAAGTTCAGAATAGCTGCAGGCTGAGCTCAATACTCATTTTGTCTTAATTTATAACTTTGCTATTACACAAATGGAACAGGTGTTACTTTTACGGCTACTGACTGTTGAGTGTAATCTAATACGAGATGTAATTGAAACTAGACTTTCTTGAGGATTGCACTCATTGTCCTTCCCAAATTCGGTGTTCAAACTAGATGAATTCATGTAAATAAGCACTTGCACTTATCATCACTTATTATTCTGGCCAGTCCCACCGAAAATGACAGCCGTTAGTTTGTACGTTACACTTATAGATCGGATGTATAATTTTTAGTATGTTATGTTGAAATAACGTAATTTGAAAATCATGATGTAAGTACATATACTTAATGAAAACAGCACTCATTGGAATAGTTATGCTGGAGATGCAATGGACGGCGCAAATGACCCTTGATGGCAGTAGCTGGGCGGAGATGACTGAATGAAATGGAGACTGGGATGGAGGAATATTTGGAGTTACGTACAGGTACAGCCATGATACTGGATGTATCAGATAATGTCTCATTATGGAATGATGATAGACATTAGACATGCAGAATGAGACACCGAGGAGTCCAGTGGCTAAGAAACCGATAAATAAAACTAAGTGCGTGAATATCACGTCACGTATCCACTAGAATTAAGTGAGGTTGGGAAAATTGCGCATATGATGAAACATCCGAATATTATGCTCGTTTCTTACGCAAGCATTCATGGTATCTCGAGTTGACTGTAGTTTGTGTAGTTTGTGTCTTGTTGAACTAAATCATAGTTATAGGTATTTGGCAGCATTTATATGTGGACTACTTCCTTTATATTTCAGATGGATGTCATAAATTTTTTAACTGCATGAAGGAAAGACGTATTTATTACATTCTATAGTTTTTCCAGTAAGGACCACGAAGATAAGATACGAGTAATTAGGGCTCATACAGAGGCATGTAGACAATCGTTTTCCCTCGCTCTCTTTGCGAGTCAAACAACAAACGTTCCGCCACCCGCCGTGCGATGGATTGCAGAGTGTCTACATAGATGTAGATATAGACGTAGACGCAGAATTTATACACACATCTAGCATTACGCTGTTTTTTGATAGGGTCTGATAGAGCGGTAGGTCAAAATAGACGAGTATGGAAGTAACTGCTACACGAAAATGTTCACCGATTACTTCTCGGTTCAGTTTGACGATCTGCAGTTCATTTTGATATTGAACACAAGTCACCATTCATGATTGTACTGGCAGGTGAACGTGTTTAGTAAGTATAATCGTGATGATGATCAAGGACGTGGCTTTTCTGTCACGTACCAAGTACTCAGATTTTGCCGTAATCAAATATTAGGCAACGCGAAGAAAATAAATACCTACAGCAGTAATTTTATTAATTATTATATTTGACTACCAGTTTCGGTGACTCATTGACATCATTTTCGGGCACCAAAACTGGCAGTAAAATAAAAAAAATTAATAAAATTACGGCTATCTATATTTATTTTATTAAAATCTTTGACCAGCCGCAGCCCCATTCCATTTACACAAGATGGAACTACAGAATATTACGTAAGTTTTATTTCCCAGAGAAACTCACACAGTCGTTATCGGTAACGATATAAGAGTCATCACTGCGAAAAATAGTCTGTAAAAAATTACAATCTTTGTTGGTGGAGCTGAGAAAGTAAAGCTTTTTGTACTTACTGTGTGAAAATTTGGAACTAAGCGGCAACTGGGAGAGACGAAAATGTGGAAGTGGCTGGGATAGCCGGAGATCAAAGTTTTAGCTCTGAGAGAGAAGTTGAGGCCGAGGGATCAGGCCCTGATGAACAACGCCGCGATAGCAGAACTCGTTACACCGCCGCTTCATTTATCTGCGCGCCGCCGATATACTCGATAAAACTGATGTCCACGCCACTAATCGCTTGTTTGCGGACGAAACGCACAATCCCCTATTTGCCGTTTCGGTATTTGATTTGAAATTAGAAAGTACAAACTGCAAACTCTTCAAACACAGCATTTTTTTTAGTTGTTTTCTAGAGTAGAATTTTAGGACAGCGGTCATACTATCATACCGATACCCGTATTATGACATTACGTATCCTAGGTGAAAGGAAATATCATATACCTTTTATTTAAGACGTTGGTTCTTTAAAAAAGTTAGAACTCGTAGTAAGTCTCTAGTCCATATGGACAAGTGACTAGCTATCTGCCTCATCGATCTAAATCGCTTCTACCTCAAAAGTTGTAGGCATTACATTAATTAAGTGAACTCTCTATATTTCTACATGTATATGTGATTCTATTAGTATTCACAAACGTGCTTTTTCGTCCGAAAAATTATGAGACATGTACATTTATACACGGTTGTTAACTATAAAGTACCTCGTGCAAGACTTTTTTGATTTTACCAGAAACTATGGATTATTTCCATTTAACAACTGATGGAGTGCGAAACGAATAATTGTTTATAAATCTTTATGGGAGTTCTCGTTATCTCATTTTACCTTTCCAGTGTTCGTAAAAGCGACATGCTGGCCGCTGAGGAATATATCTTGATTGCACCCCATAAGACAGTTGTTGCAAGTTAGGTTTTCGTGAGATACTGAAAGCCATCTGCTATAAGCCTATCATGTTAGCCACCAGTGCGCGAAATGCATATCACTTACATGACTCAAAGACGCTTTTCGTCTATAAGTGAAATCTTATCTTGGCTGACTAATGGGAAAGCTGATCTTCAAGCTCTTCTTTGAACGCAGTCAATCAAGTTGCTTGGCGCAGGGTTTCAAGTTTGGCAGGGCCATGTGGACAACCAGACACACTTGCGTTAGTCGCCGCCTGAACCTTTTAACATCGTACTGCCTCCTGACGATTTGTAAAGTTCAGATATTTGGCATATGTATTATTGAGATGAATATTTCTAAGCTGCAGCGTCCAGGATTATTCGTGAGATCGTTGCTAACTTCCGTTTTATTGGTGTGACTCAATATTTGGCGATTTGTGATGTATGTTTGGGGAGCATGCTTTAGTAATTGGGAATCCATGTGAGTAAGCCTATGTCTGTATTCGAACCGCGTCTTTGTTTGAATGTACCAAGATCAGTACCTCATTGAGTCATCTGGTCGTGTGGAGGTCGTTTCTTACGTTAATTTCCAACACTTTAAGTAGTATTACAGGGATTATAAAACATATGGGCCTGTTTTCCTGCTTTCTGTGAATGTGCGAACCGCACCTGTTTCCTTAGCAGATACACGCTTAAAACGTCCATGAGTTTTCGTGTCTCTTTTTGAATGATAACTGAAGTAAAATTAAAATTTCTGACAAACTTTTTTCTTCTAAAGTCATTTTTTGGTCCTACGAACTTGCATGCGCAAGCTATACATGTGCTCATATCCCTATATTCATAGTAACAACGGCAGGTGCGAGCACAGCATACACCGACCGAAAAAAATGAGAGACCCAAGAAGGAATTGTGCGACAAAAACGAAAGTTGGTACGCATGTTTATACACGTTCTAACAACCCTACCACAACAAAGGTAAAAAATTAACTATGATTGTAGTGTTGCTCACGCTGGTAAATATTGCATTTTCGGGCAACAACAAAGTTATGTTATGTGGCAGGTATCATTAGAGCACAGTTAATAAATTCATTTCTTGAAATAATGTATAAACTAGACACTCATCTTCTCGTGTTTCCCACGCTGGTCTCGTTGTGAACTCATGGCTCAATCGTCGAAAATATTGATTATTCCAAGCTCGGATGCAAAAGGCCTAGGTGTTATTGTGCGATATTCAAAAGTTTTATAGATGCGTTTCACAAACCATTCTTGAAGATTAAACTTTTGCAAGTTAGAACAATGGCGATGTAAAAAAGTAATCAGCACTCCGAATTTAAGTGACACTTATTTTTTATTACTTTTGTTGCAATATCACTTTACAATATAAAACATACTTAAAAATATCTTACTCACTGTTAAAGTTCACATTTCATAAACTGACTACAATTTGCATCTTTTCAACATGACGACCAAGACTTGACTCTCTAATAACCGCTTAGGCGCCCAAAAATCAGAGTTACAAGTAGGTCAAAGATCATAGTGTCAAAAGAAAGAAAACACAGAAGAACAATATCATTGCAATATAAACATATCGATGTATCAAAGTACCTCTACATTAATGAAATCAACTCTGAATGTTGTCACAGAAATATGTTAACTATTTTACAGAAACACAGTAGAATATTGCTGGTATCGCGAGGTTGAGGTGAGGTGCCGTAATGGTTACGTAATTCAAGTACCATTACAACCTGAAAGATGATATCTATTCAAATTTCGCACCAGTTGTGTAAGAGTGGCCCTAATAGCGCCACTACGAGGACGCAAATAAAGTTTACTTTAAATACACGCTGTAACGGTCTGAGCGTTATTTACCTCTGAGACTGGACGTGGTGAGTTGATGTTAGAAAAGAATGTCTTTAAGGTGACAAAGACACCATTATCAACGCCTCATTGAGTTTGAAAGAGGTCGCGTAATGTGTCTACGAGAAGCTGGATGTTCCTTCCGTGATATTGCAGGAAGACTTGGCACAAATCTAGCCACCGTACATGACTGCTGGCACCGATGGTCATGGGAAGGTATGGTCGCAAAAAGAGCAGACTCCGGGAGGCCACGTGGCACTACTAAGGGGGAAGACCATCGTGTTCGTCGTATTGGTCTGGCGCATTATACCGCATCTGGAGCAGCGCCACAGTGACATAACGAACTGTTACAAATCGGTTACTACAAAGACAGCTTCTGCCAGACGCCCTGCAACGTGCATTCCATTGACCCCAAATACCGCCATTTACAGCTTTAATGGTATCAGGAGACATCACATTGGAGGGCAGGTTGGAGGTCCGTTGTTTTTCAGATGAAAGCAGGTTGTGCCTCGGTGCGAGTGATGGCTGTGTGTTGGTTCTAACAAGGGAACCTCCCTATCGCAACCCCCTCAGATTTAGTTATAAATTGGCACAGTGGATAGGCCTTGAAAAACTGAACACTGATCAACCGAGAAAACAGGAAAAAGTTGTGTGGAACTATGAAAAAATAAGCAAAATATACAAACTGAGTAGTCCATGTGCAAGATAGGCAACATAAAGGATACTGCGAGCATTGGAGCGCCGTGGTCCCGTGGTTGCCGGCACGGTAGCTCAGCGTGTTCGGTCAGAGGGTTTAGCTACCCTCTGTAACATAAAAAATAAACTGAGTGAACGGATCAACGAATAATCTGAACGAGTGTCATCCGACGCCCGCCACGAACCAAGTCGACGAAGAATATGGAACAAAATGAGATAAAAAAAGTGGTTAGTGTGAGCAGCTGCGAAACGAGAGATCCTTGGTTGAAGTATTCCCTCGAGTGAAAAGTTTACTTTATTTATTTTCGCCAAGTTATGATCTGTCCGTTCGTTCATTGACGTCTTTGTTCACTGTAATAAGTCTAGTGTTTGTGTTTTTCGACCGCACCGCAAAACCGTGCGATTAGTAGACGGAAGGACGTGCCTCTCCAATGGGAATCGAAAACATTTGATCCCAAGGTCATAGGTCAGCCGATTCCTCCACAGGAAAACACATCTGATATATTCTATACGACACAGGTGACGGCATGTGCGTCACATGACAGGAATATGTTCTCGACCTACCTAACGTGTACACTTGGCGAATGGGTAAAACGATTCTTCTACCTCGCCCGATTTATGTTTTCTTGGTGAAAACATAAGAGTTTGTGACATAAACTGAATATAAAAAATTAAAGTTTTCGATCGAGGGAAGAATTGAACCAAGTACCTCTCGTTCCGCAGCTGCTCACACTAAGAGCTTATTTTTTCGTTGTTCCACACATCTTCTTCCTCTTTTCTCGATTTATCTGGGTTCAGTTTTTCAAGGCCTGTCGACTGTGCCAACTTATAACTAAATCTGGGGGGGGGGGAGGGGGGAATTGGGTGTACGATGGGGAGGTTCCCATGTTAGTAGGCCAGTGGAGAGCCTGCAACCAACCTGTCTGTGCACTCGACACAGTGGAATTACACCTTGAGTTATGATCTGGGTCGCGATTTCGTATGACAGCAGGAGCACTCTCATGGTTATACCATGCATAATGGCTGCAAATCTGTACATCAATCTCGCGATTTGACTAATTGTACTGCCATTCATGAACATCATTCCTGAGGCTGTTTTTCAACAGCATAACGCTTGCTCACGTACCGTTGCTGTAACCCAATATGCTCTAGAGTGTCGACATGTTGCCTTGGTCTGCTCGACAACCAAATGTGTCTCCAATCGAGCACATAAGGGACATCACCGGACTACAACTCCAGCGTCATCCACAAAAAGCATTAACAGCCCCTGTAATGTTCGATCAAATGCAAGAAGCATGGATCTCCATCCCACAAACTGTCATCCGGCACCTGTACAACACAATGCGCGCATGTTTGCATGCTTGCATTCAACATTCTGTCAGTTATACCCGTTATTAACGTACGAGCATTTCACATTTGCAATGGGTTATCTCGCGCTTACATTAACCCCTGATCCTGCAATATGAACCGCTTAAATACGTTATCTAAACAAATGTGTTCCCGAAATTCAATTACTCAACTTTAATTACTTTTTGGTGTTGCTATTTTTTCCCGTCGGTGTATTTCGATGAACTGCTTTTATCGAAATGAACATCCGATGAACTGCCTTATGTTCAGCATTTACTTATTTTATGTTCCATTTTCAGCTCAATAAGACTAGTGTGAGTAGCAGAGCAAGTCAAGACACGTCCTGCAGCAATGAATGGTTCGAAACTTTCCATTTAAGTTGATCATTTTCTTGTCATTGGGTCTTAGGATGTACATTGTCGACTTACGTGTGCATACACGTATCATTTTTACATTGAAAGACCCATTTACAGGGGTAATTTGGATTAAAACGGCTAAAGATCTTGCTTGCAATTTGTCTTCCTTTAGTTGATCTTTGTGAAAGGTCCCTTTATTTTTTTCCGTCATACTATGTACGTTTGTTTAGTATCTCATGTTTCAGTAATAGGCACTCATCTGGTTCGTCGCTTTCGGCACTTGCTGTCAGATTACCACCGCATCGCTGGGACGTAGCACATGGTTGGACTTACTTGTGCCGCCGTTGAACGTTGCCTTTCACACGACGTCTTCACTACTGTCATCAAATGACGCTATGGGTGACAATGAACCTTATAACCTACCTCGTACTGACTGTGGATGTAACGTAATCTACAAAGGACACATGATGTCTTTATCAAATGTTTTCCCTGTACCATCGTACTCTACTATTTCTCGAATACCGTGCGATGAACGCACCCTGGAAGCAGTTACTACCACCATACCTAACACATCTCCTCAAACTGGTTGTTTCAACAATATTAAGTAGTCTCGTACTGGGCTTTCAAGAATGCAAAGTGTGTTTTCCTTTCAGAGATTTGTTCACACAGTTTTGTCATGATGGCATGTATTCTCCCGGATATTGAATATCGTCCCACTTAGAAGCAGCGATGCTGACGTGCTGTACTTGATACCTGGTAGAACAACGGACTCGCATTCTGGAGGACGACGGGTCAAACTCGCATCCGGCCATCCTGACTTACGTTTTCCGTTATTTCCCTAAATCACTTAAGGCAAATGCTGTGATGGTTCCTTCGAAAGGGCACGGCTGCTTCCCTGCTTCCCTTCTCCACCCATCCCTAATCCGAGCTTATGCTCCATCTCTAACGACATAGTTGTCGACGAGATGTTAAACATTAATCTCCTCCTCCTCCCTCACGGACATGATACCTATCACTTTTGCACATTTTCTTCGTGATAGGATATCAGGAAATGGGTGTGTTATCATTAGACACCATCCATGTCACTAACTCACCAGAGAAAGAGCACTATTAGTGCTCACGTTGTCACAATTAAACTTACAAGGAAGGGACATACATCGATTTTCAGATAAATTTATACTGTGTCTGTGGCGAAATATCCAAATGTGATTAGTTTTTCAATAATTAAAGACGGAAGGTAAGATCTGTATATTCACGCACATTAATAGCATAACGAATAAAACTAATAAAAATAGCGAGGCGACTAGCTGTAAATAACTTATCTAGCGTGTAAGATGTCTAAAAATCGTATGTGGGTCAATGTCATTAAAAATGATCAAAAATCATAGAACATAGTTTTTGGTAGTATCCCACCATAGCCCTGTAAATTCCGTCCTACAGAAACAAATTAATGGAGGCCTTTGTGAGGCCATCGCTCCTACTGACGTAACTAAAATTTTGATATTGCGCTCCTTATGAATCAAGTGATCTATGCAATGGGTCACGGTTTCAAAGAAAAGGAAAGTTTTCCGAAAGGATTGACTGAGCTCATAGACGAACAACGATAGAAAATTTTAACTGCAAACAAAAAAATACACGAAGGACTAGCCCGGTGCGTATTTGATGGTAGTTTGCAGCTTCTGGAGCTCTGGCACCCGAACTCTGAGACTCTTTCGTGCGGCACATACGCGAAATATGGCTTCATCGGAGCACATAGACACCGACACAAAAATTCTCTCTCTGTCGACTCGGTACAGAATCTAAAACGTTAACAGTCTGCGGCGTGAACAACTAGTCGACCAATTTAGAGAACCTAATTAAAAGTGATTGTGGCATCGGCTGTCGCCGCGAAGCCCTATAAATAAACCTAGGCTTCATGGAAATCGAACATTCGGCGCCAGCGTTCTCGGCCCCTTGCTCCAGCATTCAAACCACCCGTACTAACTGCCTCCGAACATTCGCGGTACACTCTAACTCCGGAAGCCGTATGGCGACTGGTGCTTTATTTATAGGCTGCCGACGTCTTTGCACGGACCAACCGCAGCGCTCAGTGGCAAAGGCTGAATGGAGGTGGCAAAATTGTGGTGCGTGGCTGAAATTTAAGCTCTTCTGCGTACAGGAAGACATGCATATGCGATAAAATTGTTGATAAAGTTGTTGTTTGCTTGCTCATGTTGCCACGAGCAGACGCTGGTCTACCTCGGGGTCTTTTCGGTTCGTAGTTCGTAATGAAATTTAGTTGTAGGTTTCCTCATAACTAGACTCAGTCAGTTCCTCACAAAACTATACTCAGGAATGTTTTTTGAAAATAGACCAATTTCTACTATAGTTTCCATATTAGAGTGATGTTCCATAATAGATAATAAGAAGTTATTCCATCGAGGAAGTTGCATGAAGCACTTAATAGTAGCTATGTATTTATTCACGTGATTTACTCTAGACGTACAAGCGTTTTGCAGTAGAAATTTTTAGCATTGTGCAATCCCCTTACTTGTGTTCTTATCTGCAACAGAATATGAAAATATGAACTCTTGGATAGAGTAATGTAAAGTCGTATGGCATTGTTGGCTAGGAGAGTCAGGAAGGCAGGTTCAGGCGCCTCACTGGATAGGTTTTTCCTAACCTTCGCGACGACTGGTACCTTCCCTTTGTGAAGTGTAAGAGTTGTGAGCTTACTTGTATTTGGTAAGTATAGGTGACTGTAACGGGTGTATATGCAGTGTAGTGTAGTGTAGCTTATCGTCCCCATCAGGCAACGAATAATCATCAACAACATCACGTAGGCTCATTTCATGAGACACTCCAGAGAAATTTGGAATTTAGTCCAGGTCACTGGGGCCAAGGTTGGTGATCAAGAGCTTTACGTCACCACCCTTACTCCCCTTTACCGTAATGGCAAAGGGAAAGGAGCCAACAGCACCTGTTGTACCCAGGCGTTTACCCATCCACGTACTGGCTACTTCCGTCGTTGCTTAATTTCGGCGATCTGACGAGAACCTGTGTATTTAATGAGGCAAGGCCGTTGGTACACTTGGATGAAGCGAGACTATGGAATGCAATAAAAAGGAGTGAGATCGTGGTGCGAAGTACATAATATTGAATTCCTGTGTCTTTAGAGTGAGGTAATACTGGTAATATGGTACACGAACGACACTACCATAAACAGTGGCTCACAGATTAAGTTACAAATTATAATGATAGTACGGAAGTGCTTCTCCAGTTCAAAATGGTTCAAATGGCTCTCAGCACAATGCAACTTAACTTCTGAGGTCATCAGTCGCCTAGAACTTAGAACTAATTAAACCTAACTAACCCATGCCCGAGGCAGGATTCCAGACTGAAGCGCCTAGAACCGCTCGTCACCAAGGGCCGGCGCTTCTCCAATCATACATTATTGTAATACAGACACAAAGTGAAACTTTAACCAGGGATGATTGTCACTGTGTGATTCCTTCGTTTCTCACTTCATCAGATCGACACACACAACTGAGAAAAAGGCAGCAGTGTGATGCACGGGGAGCCAATGACCAAAAGGCTTCTGCACATTGTCACATAGCATGTGAACGCACGCGCTCCCGACTGAAGTATGTCACTGGTATTTCTCTATCACATAAAACAATGTACTTATCACTGTGATAACGACGCAGTGGAACACATGTTTACCTGTAACAACGCCCAATTATTCTTCCAAGAACCAATGCTTCGAAGAATTGAAGTCAACGCAATGGAGTTGCTTCGGCGGTATTCGTGTACGGCTTCCAGCCGCATATATACAGGGGGAAATCTAAAAGTAAATTACATATTATCATGGCAGGCCAAGTCGTGGGTTCGAGTCCTCCCTCGGGCATGGGTGTGTGTGTTGCCCTTAGCTTAAGTTAGTTTAAGTTAGATTAAGTAGTGTGTAAGCGTAGGGACCGGTGACATGAGCAGTTTGGTCCCATAGACCTTACTACAAATTTTCCAAGTAACAGTTACTGATTGCTGGGCTACACTTCAAAATGACACAGATATATGGCACTATATTACAAAATACTTAGCAAGCACTTAAAAAAAAAGAGGCTGGAACGTTCTACTAATCGTTCAATTCCTCGACGATTAAAACACGCCCTTGGTCACAGAGCCATTCGAGAACTGACATGTGACGCCTTATCGTCGCAAAATTTCTTTCAGATTGACAAGAAAATGCAAATACGGTGGAGAAAAACCTGGACTTCCTGATGATCAACTGTCATGTCTGTGCGGCTTTGGTCTAACTGTTGACTCAATTTCACAATGGCTAGACTCGAAACCCGTTTGGTTCATATACCGCCAATATCTCACTTTGAATTTGTGTACAAAATAAAAGTTTTGCTCACACGAATCGTATTGTCCAGTGTACTTCAGTTTTGGAGACGTTTCCAGTCGCTGGGCCATTTCAGTCCCACACTGTGAGGCACCTGCAGGAAACTGTCTCTGCAGAAATCCCGGAAGTTCTTTTACAACCTATTGCAGCGTCGACAGAGCTGCGAAAATTCATGCAGGCCTGCTCTCAAGAGCGGTACACCGTCGTTCACAGGCCGTCTCAAGGGAGAGATTGATTTACCACCTGGCTGCCTAGCTACGGGCGCCTCAGAGTACGCAGCTTATCACATACAGTTATGAACAAGTGGCATTGCTGTTTAAATCGTCCAAGATTCCTCACCAGCTTCCTGAGCTCTGGTTAGAGCTTCCTACCTTTCTGCACGGCTATGCATATGAGAGGTTGGACGTTGAAGTCTCAGTGACGACACTTTAGCATACTTTTCGCTAAATTAATGCTGTTTCACGCCTTATGCGCCCTCCATGTAATATGCACGTGTATCATGCCATGAAATAAGGAAGGCAGCAGAAAATCAAGCAGGTAAAAGGACGAGGGCTAGTAGAAACCATTGAGTAACGGAAGAGATACTAAATGCAACTGAAGAAAGGAGAAAATATAAAAATGCAGTAAA
The DNA here is from genome assembly GCF_023897955.1 of Schistocerca gregaria. NCBI lineage: Eukaryota > Metazoa > Arthropoda > Insecta > Orthoptera > Acrididae > Schistocerca > Schistocerca gregaria. The sequence continues at coordinate 707,524,201 of NC_064931.1, forward strand.
TGAAGCAGGCGAAAAGGAATTCAAACGTCTCAAAAATGAGATCGATAGACAGTGCAAAATGGCTAAGCATGGATGGCTAGAGGACAAATATAAGGACGTATAAGCATATATCATTATGGATAAGATAGATACTGCCTACAGGAAAATTAATGAGGCCTTTGGAGAAAGCCGAGCGAGGTGGCGCAGTAGTTAGACACTGGCCTCGCATTCGGGAAGACGGTGGTTCAGTCCCTCGTCCGACCATCCTGATTTAGGTTTTCCGTGATTTCCCTAAGTAGCTCCAGGCAGATGCCGGGATGGTTCCTTTGAAAGGGCACGGCCGACTTCCTTCCCTAATCCGATGAGACCGATGACCTCGCTGTCTGGTCTCCTTCCCCAAACAACCCAACCCAACCCTTTGGAGAAAAGAGAACCACCTACATGGATATCAAGAGCTCAGATGTAAAACCAGTGCTAAGCAAAGAAGAGAAAGCAGAGAGGTGGTAGGATTATATTGAGAGTCTCTACAAGGGCTATGTACTTGAGGGCACTATTATGAAAATGGAAGAGGTCGTACAGGAAATGGGAGATATATTGAGTGAAGAATTTGACAGAGCACTGAAAGACCTGAGTCGAAACAAAGTCCCGGGAGTAGACAACATTCCATTATAACTACTGATAGCCTTGGGTAAGCCAGTCATGACAAAACTCTTCCATCTGGTGAGCAAGATGTATGAGACAATCAAAATACTCTCAGATTTCAAGAAGGTTATAATAATTCCAATCCCAAAGAAATCAGATGTTGACAGGAGTGAAAATAACCGAACTGTCAGTTTAATAAGTTACGGTTGAAAGATACTAACATAAATTCCTTACAAACGAATGGAAAAACTAGTGGAAGCCAACGTCGGGGATAATCAGTTTGTATTCCGTGGAAATGCTGGAGAACGAGAGGCAACACTGACCCTACGACTTATCTTAGAAGATAGGTTAAGGAAAGGCACACCTATGTTTCCAGCTTTTGCAGACTTAGAGAAAGCTTTTGACAATCTTGATTGGAATACTCTCTTTCAAATTCTAAAGGTGGCAGGGGTACAGGGGTAAAATACAGGGAGCGAACGGCTATTTACAATTTGTACAGAAACCAAATTGCACCTATAAGAGTCGAGGGGCACGAAAAGGAAGCAGTAATTGAGAAAAGAGTGAGACAGGGCTGTACCTTACCTCAGACAGTCAATCTGTATATTGAGCAAGCAGTAAAGGAAACAAAAGAAAAATTCGGAGTAGAGAATAAAATCCATGGAGAGGAAATAAAAACTTTAAGGTTCGTCGATGACATTGTAATTCCTTCAGAGACAGCAAAGGACTTGGAAGAGCAGTTGAACGGAATGGATAGTGCCTTGAAAGGAGGATATAAGATGAACATCAACACATGCAAAACGAGGATAATGGAATGTAGTCGAATTAAATCGGGTGATGCTGAGGGAATTAGATTAGGAAATGAAACACTTAAAGTAGTAAAGGTGTTTTGCTATTTGGGGAGCAAAATAACTGATGATTGTCGAAGTAGAGAGGATACTAAATGTAGACTGGCAATGGCGAGGAAAGCGTTTCTGAAGAAGAGAAATTTGTTAACATCGAGTATAGATTTGTGTGTCAGGAAGTCCTTTCTGAAAGTATCTGTACGGAGTGTAGCTATGTGTGGAAGTTAAACATGGACGATAAATAATTTAGACAAGAAGACAATAGAAAGTTTCGAAACGTGGTACTACAGAACAGTGCTGAAGACTAGATGGGTAGATGACGTAACTAGTGAGAAGGTTCTGTATAGAATCGGGGAGAAGAGAATTTGTGGCTCAACCTAACCAAAACTAGGGCGCAGTTGGTACGACATGTTCTGAGGCATCAAGGGATCAGCAATTTAGTATAGGAGGGAAGCGTTGAGGGTAAAAATCGTTGAGAGAGACGAAGAGATGAATACACTAAGCAGATTCAGAGAGATGTAAATTGCAGTACTTACTCGGAGATGAAGAGTCTTTGCACAGGATAGAGTAGCATGGAGAGCTGCATCAAACCATTCTCTAGACTGAAGACCACAACAGAAACAACCATTCCATATCTGGTTACGAAACCACTTATATCTCACGGGACTGAGCGCAAGAATTGTTCTTTGTTTCAGTAAGTTGTACTAATTTCTGTCATTTCCATGCTCTTCAAGTATTACGGTACAGCCAGTGTGTTCTAGTGAGAATGCTCCTGTCACCAAAGGGAATGGAATTGGTCGGCACGCCACGTGACTGAGAAGTAACCATAAATGGAACATCAATTGCCGGTGGACATGGCAGACTGAGTCCCTATCGAATGTTTCCGTTTCACATCGTATCATTCTTATTTGACCTCTCTATATGCTTTTGCAGAGACATCGGTTCAGGTCCGTTCGGTTTACACACATTTAGGACAATGAAATTGAGAACTGTCTTCACACAAGGTATCACCTTCACACTGAATCAACTCTGTAAGACGTGAAGCCAACCTTTCCGGTTTTCAGCAAGGAGCTCTGTCTACCATAACTTCATATTATGCATAAGGTTTCAGACCGTCTTACTGTTGCAACCACAGGGAGGTCACATTAGGGAACACAGCAATGAACACACTCTGATGCAGGAAAGTGGCTAATAATGGAAAATACGAAGACACTGAATTAAAAATTCATAGAGTAGGTAAAAATTAAAATGTCTGCATATTTATCGCTAACCAACAGGCCGCACATTAAGAAGAACAAGGTACATCTAATGTCCAACATGAATGTAGTTATTTTACGTACGGAGCATGCTAAAGATGGCAGCGCAGCTTCTAAAAAACATCCAGGATAAAGGAATTATCAATCTGATAATTGTGGAATTCAGTACAGAGAGTGGGCAAAAATCTCGAAACACGGCGAGAAACCCATGCTTGAACAGGCCGCACATTAAGAAGAACAAGGTACATCTAATGTCCAACATGAATGTAGTTATTTTACGTATGGAGCATGCTAAAGATGGCAGAGCAGCTTCTAAAAAACATCCAGGATAAAGGAATTATCAATCTGATAATTGTGGAATTCAGTACAGAGAGTGGGCAAAAATCTCGAAACACGGCGAGAAACCCATGCTTGAACATAAATGCAATTCCCAGCTAAGCCTGCAGGTTGCATTATTGTATTTGCCTACGAAGAGCAACGGTGCAGTGTACTCTATATGATGCACGTCTCAAACGTGGTCAGAGTAATGTTCTATGTAGTTGTGAGTACAATATGTGGGAGTTAAGTGAATTCGAAAATGGGCATATTGTTTGCGCTCATATGGTTGGTGCTTCTGTAAACAACGTATCAGATGTGTTTCGTGTTTCAAGAAGTACCGCGACGAAGATTTATGCCATATATGTAGGGAAAATCGGAAAACCATCATTCGGTAAGTCAAAACGCGGATGAAACTGTGTGTTGAGTGATCGTGAAGGAGGGTCATTGAAGAAGATCTTGACGAAAAATACAACGGATGCAAAAGTCACTTCAGAATTGAATGTCGCTCTCACGATTCCTGTCAACACCAAAACAATACGGTCGGAGCTCAATAAGTAGGGAAATGCAGGGTGAGTTGGAATTCCAACACCACACATAAGTGATGCAAATGACCGTAAAAGGAAAACGTGGTGCCGAAGCAATAAAACGTGGACAGTGGTGCAATGGCAGAATGTCGTTGGATCGGATGAATCTTGTCGCACGCTGTTTCCATTTTATGACCAAGTTTATGTCCCAAGAAGGGCCTATGAATCGGCAATGATAAACATTTTGAGGAAGCAGGACCCTCCGATTCAGATATCGAAGAATGTGGTCTAGTTTTCGCCGTCTTCCCATGTGGCGCCAATCAGCTTCTTCCGACTCAGAGTATAGGTGCCAACATATCTTGGCCCCCTCGCGTGCTATACTTGATCAGTGCTCAGACACTCTGATCCTTATGTTATTTATACGACAAACACGTCAACATACTTGGACTTCGCAAGGATTACTGTGCCGGCCGGATTCTCATGTAAAGGTTATACCCACTACACCTGATGTGAACTTGGTTGCAATTTCTTACATATGTTCCGTGTAACCAGAAGATTGCACTTTGTAAACGAATCAACAGTAACCACGGCTATGATGAGACACGAAGTTTATCCACAGGAAATGTTGACTATTCTATATCATTTAGGAACAAATCAGGCCAATCACATATGCAACATGAAATTAACAAGCTAATTAACTGTTTTGAGAGTTAATAACATAGAATTTAGTAAATAATTGGGTGTTACTCGATTTTTATCTAGGGGAGCAAAAGAGAGCAAAAACTGATACTGAAAAACTGGAAATTTGTGGTTAGGTCTTATGGGACGAAACTACTGAGGTTATCAGTCCCTAAACTGATAAGAGGTGACATCCTAGACCCACTCGTCTGTTCACTCTGGCTCTTTTGGTAACTTCAGTTGGTTTTCTGTCAAATGGATGTACGATGGAAATAAGACATCACTGTATAACTTGTAAAATCACAGGCACGACCAAAACGCACAAGTTCGACAGAGTCCGGATACAGGTGCAGATGCATAGTAGCCAGAGGGTTGCCTATTGGAGCTGTCACATCTGAGCGCGGTTGTCAGGAGGACAGCATTTGAACTGGAAGGTTACTGTGTATGGAATTCCATGGTGGGTGAGCATTTCAAAGCATTGTCTAGCATGAGGGACTGATTTGGGGCAGAGTCCTGCGAATTATTTCACGCCTTCTGGAAGTACAAACAGTGAACCAGAACACATTTTTTTTTCAAAGAAATCGATATGATACTGTAGTTACAACTATCACCTCATTTCCGAGTTTGCTACTTTCTTTGAAGCTATTTTTACAGTTATGTGGAATGTATTACAACGTTACGGGTTTCTATAATAATTAAATGTCATTTCCATAGCTATATAAAGCTATAATACTAGGCAAATTAAAATGTATTCAGAATATAAAGCAGGAAATGGCAAACCAACTGCGGCCTTATCAAAGAAAGACGTACATCACTGTGTTCTTTAATCACAGATTATGCAGATGAAACACGTCGGCTATCTCGCTGCCTGTGTCATTATGGCGCAACTACGCCGTTCGCCAGTCTTATGTTTTCTTCCAAAGTGTCGCAGTTCTACCAAGCTGGATTGGCTATTCGCTACCACATCATATCTGTGTAGCCATATCTGATATATCTTCTGGAGCTCGAGCACTTTGCCTTGTAAAAGATAATCAGAAGCTTCGCGCCAATTGCAGTTAGTGAGAGCATGGTCTGCCGGAAGGGACATTACTCTGGGCTCAGTTTTGGTATCGTTCGTACGGACGCTGGCCTGTTGTTTCACTGTGCTACTGCACACATTCAGGTGAGTTTGGTACATCCTATAGGTTTAAACCGCGTTTCCACGCGTGTGTGCTTACATTTCGTGGAGGACGTGATACTTCTGAATCACCTTTCCAATTCATATGGCTCTAAGCATTATGGGACCTAACATCTGAGATCATGAGTCCCCTAAACTTAGAACTACTTAAACCTAACTAACCTAAGGACAGCACGCACATCCATGCCCGAGGCAGGATTCGAACCTGCGACCGTAGAAGCAGCACGATTGCGGACTGAAGCGCCTAGAACCGCTCGGCCACAGTGACCGGTAATAATCTTTCACATGGAGTATTTTTTTCCATGTCGTGTTTATTTGAGCTGTAATGGGACACAGGATTCTTTCTTCTTAGAACCAACGTGGATTACTGGTTGTGCTTCTCACACTAGTGAGCCCTCTTGCCAATCAGTTCCTCTCTCTCTCTCAATTACTCGTAAATTTTATATTAGCATTACAAAGATGAAGGCCGTTGTTTAAAATCTGAGACGACTTGCAATCGTAATCAAAGTCTTTTTACAATAGATCACTTTGGAAAAAGTATCAGCATTCGTCAATTCATGGAATTCAAATTTCTCTTTGTTTGAGCATTAAACCACGCGGACGTTCTTATGAAAGACGAATACTGGTTTTCTCACGAATCTTTGTCACTTTTAACAACATTGAAAAAAAATTGTTAAGAGAACGAACACTCTTTGTACCACCACGCACTATATTTTGCCTTATGTAATATTTCCAGCTCCATGGTAAATATGAGTGATAACAGTTTATCAATGAATGCAGCTACGCCGGCACCCATGAATTCAGTTCGGCGCTGTACCTAATATCGTCGATAAAGATTGTTGTTGTTGTTGTCTTCAGTCCTGATACTGGTTTGATGCAGCTCTCCATGCTACTCTATCCTGTGCAAGCTTCTTCATCTCCCAGTACCTACTGCAACCTACATCCTTCTGAATCTGCTTAGTGTATTCATCTCTTGGTCTCCCTCTACGATTTTTACCCTCCACGCTGCCCTCCAATTCTAAATTTGTGATCCCTTGATGCCTCAAAACATGTCCTACCAACCGATCCCTTCTTCTAGTCAAGTTGTGCCACAAACTTCTCTTCTCCCCAATCCTATTCAATACCTCCTCATTAGTTACGTGATCTACCCATCTAATCTTCAGCATTCTTCTGTAGCACCACATTTCGAAAGCTTCTATTCTCTTCTTGTCCAAACTAGTTATCGTTCATGTTTCGCTTCCATACATGGCTACACTCCAAACAAATACTTTCAGAAACGACTTCCTAATACATAAATCTATATTCGATGTTAACAAATTTCTCTTCTTCAGAAACGCTTTCCTTGCCATTGCCAGTCTACATTTTATATCCTCTCTACTTCGACCATCATCAGTTATTTTACTTCCTAAATAGCAAAACTCCTTTACTACTTTAAGTGTCTCATTTCCTAATCTAATTCCCTCAGCATCACCCGATTTAATTTGACTACATTCCATTATCCTCGTTTTGCTTTTGTTGATGTTCATCTTATATCCTCTTTTCAAGACACTGTCCATTCCGTTCAACTGCTCTTCCAAGTCCTTTGCCGTCTCTGACAGAATTACAATATCATCGGCGAAACTCAAAGTTTTTACTTCTTCTCCATGAATTTTAATACCTACTCCAAATTTTTCTTTTGTTTCCTTTACTGCTTGTTCAATATACAGATTGAATAACAGCGGGGAGAGGCTACAACCCTGTCTCACTCCTTTCCCAACCACTGCTTCCCTTTCATGCCCCTCGACTCTAATAACTGCCATCTGGTTTCTGTACAAATTGTAAATAGCCTTTCGCTCCCTGTGTTTTACCCCTGCCAACTTTAGAATTGGAAAGAGAGTATTCCAGTCAACATTGTCAAAAGCTTTCTCTAAGTCGACAAATGCTAGAAACGTAGGTTTGCCTTTTCTTAATCTTTCTTCTAGGATAAGTCGTAAGGTCAGTATTGCCTCACGTGTTCCAACATTTTTACGTAATCCAAACTGATCCTTCCCGAGGTCCGCATCTACCAGTTTTTCCATTCGTCTGTAAAGAATTCGCGTTAGTATTTTGCAGCTGTGACTTATTAAACTGATAGTTCGGTAATTTTCACATCTGTCAGCACCTGCTTTCTTTGGGATTGGAATTATTATATTCTTCTTGAAGTCTGAGGGTGTTTCACCTGTCTCATACATCTTGCTCACCAGCTGGTAGAGTTTTGTCATGACTGGCTCTCCCAAGGCCGTCAGTAGTTCTAATGGAATGTTGTCTTCTCCGGGGGGCTTTGTTTCGACTCAGGTATTTCAGTGCTCTGTCAAACTATTCACGCAGTATCTTACCTCCCATTTCGTCTTCATCTACATCCTCTTCCATTTCCATAATATTGTCCTCAAGTACATCGCCCTTGTATAAACCTTCTATATACTCCTTCCACCTTTCTGCCTTCCCTTCTTTGCTTAGAACTGGGTTGCCATCTGGGCTCTTGATATTCATACACGTGGTTCTCTGATCTCCAAAGGTCTCTTTAATTTTCCTGTAGGCAGTATCTATCTTACCCCCAGTGAGATAAGTTTCTACATCCTTACATTTGTCCTCTAGCCATCCCTGCTTAGCCATTTTGCACTTCCTGTCGATCTCATTTTTGAGACGTTTGTATTCCTTTTGGCCTGCTTCATTTACTACATTTTTATATTTTCTCCTTTCATCAATTAAATTCAATATTTCTTCTGTTACCCAAGGATTTCTAGCAGCCCTCGTCTTTTTACCTACTTTATCCTCTGCTGCCTTCACTACTTCATCCCTGAGAGCTACCCATTCTTCTTCTACTGTGTTTCTTTCCCCCATTGCTGTCAATTGTTCCCTTATGCTCTCCTTGAAACTCTGTACAACCTCTGGTTCTTTCAGCTTATCCAGATCCCATGACCTTAAATTCCCACCTCTTTGCAGTTTCTTCAGTTTTAACCTACAGGTCATAATCAATAGATTGTGGTCAGAGTCCATATCTGCCCCTGGAAGTGTCCTACAATTTAAAACCTGATTCCTAAATCACTGTCTTACCATTATATAATCTATCTGATACCTTTTAGTGTCTCCAGGATTCTTCCATGTATACAACCTTCTTTTATGATTCTTGATCGAAGTGTTAGCTATGATTAAGTTATGCTCTGTGTAAAATTCTACCAGACGGCTTCCTCTTTCATTTCTTAGCCCCAATCCATAATCACCTACTTGTTTCCTTCTCTCCCTTTTCGTACTGACGAATTCCAGTCACCCATTACTATTAAATTTTCGTCTCCCTTCACTACCTGAATAATTTCTTTTATCTCATCATACATTTCATCAATTTCTTCATCATCTGCAGAGCTAGTTGGCATATAAACTTGTACTACTGTAGTAGGCATTGGCTTTGTGTCTATCTTGGCCACAATGATGCGTTCACTATGCTGTTTGTAGTAGCTTACCCGCACTCCTATTTTTTTATTCATTATTAAACCTACTCCTGCATTACCCCTATTTGATTTTGTATTTATAACCCTGTAGTCACCTGACCAAAAGTCTTGTTCCTTCTGCCACCGAACTTCACTAATTCCCACTATATCTAACTTTAACCTATCCATTTCCCTTTTTAAATTTTCTAACCTACCTGCCCGATTAAGGGATCTGACATTCCACTCTCCGATCCGTAGAACGCCAGTTTTCTTTCTCCTGATAACGACGTCCTCCTGAGTAGTCCCCGCCCGGAGATCCGAATGGGGGACTATTTTACCTCCGGAATATTTTACCCAAGAGGACGTCATCATCATTTAATCATACAGTAAAGCTGCATGTCCTCGGGAAAAATTACGGCTGTAGTTTCCCCTTGCTTTCAGCCGTTCGCAGTACTAGCACAGCAAGGCCGTTTTGGTTAATGTTGAAAGGCCAGATCAGACAATCATCCAGACTGTTGCCCCTGCAACTACTGAAAAGGCTGCTGCCCCTCTTCAGGAACCACACGTTTGTCTGGCCTCTCAACAGATACCCCTCCGTTGTGGTTGCACCTACGGTACGGCCATCTGTATCGCTGAGGCACGCAAGCCTCCCCACCAACGGCAAGGTCCATGGTTCATGGGGGGGGGGGGGGGGGGGGGGGGGAGGGCGATAACGATTAGGGCTTAAAAATTCATTTGTCTGGATACTTAGACTCAGATCGTACAAACTGCAAATCGATATACAATGCAAGGGACTCCATCTGTTAAATGGGACTCGTTACACGCAGTATTCAGTAGCATTGCAGAATTCCGTGCTAAGGTTGATTAACCAGTTACCTTCAGAAGCGTCTGCGATAACTACGTTTCGCATGTAAAACATCCATTTCTCGCTATATCTTTCGAGTTAGACAGCGTTATAACAGATTATATGAATACGCAATTGCGAATAATGACTACCATCAGCTGTAGAATGGAATGACGACAGTGAAAATTTGTGCTGGACAGGGACTGGGCCCCAGATTTCCTGCTTATCGCGAGCGGTCACCTACCCATTTTTTTTCTCGAACCAGGGACCTTTTTGTTTTGACAAAGAACATAAAAATCTCTGGTGTTCTAAAATAAATGACGGCCTTCTGCATAAAATAAAAAAAAACATTTCTTGAAAATGTAAATAAGTATGCTTTTTCGATATCAGGTTTTTGTTTTCAGGTCATGTATCATACTAATTTATTTATTTGTTTATTTTTACATATGTGTTGAGATCACATAGGACGCCCTCAAGGCGAAAAACAATTATGTATACTTACCATCAATGACAAACAAAATAAAAAGGGAATTATAGAATTTAAATAAAACGCCCTCCTGGCACAACAGACAAAATGGCATCCGCGTCCCGCTAACTTGTGGGTAGACGCACACTGTATCCCAAGGCAGTCAGGCATGTTCCAGGCACGTCTTCATGAAGAATATTGCATTTGCCGATATATTGGATCGAGTCTTGGTATTACAAATCACACTGAAATCACCATCTCATACCTAGGACACCCCAGCTGCAGGGTGGATCGAAGAAGGCACTACCCAAAAAGTTGGCATAGTACTGACGGTATCGCGGATCGTGCACAATGCAATTTTCACTCTGCAGTGGAGTGTGCGCTGATTTGAAGCTTCCTAGCAGATTAAAACTGTGTGCCGGACCGAGACTCGATCTCGGGACCTTTGCCTTTCGCGGACCCATATGGCTGTCAGTGCATGACACACAGCCAAATCCAAACTGTCATATATCGTCAACCATACGTCTACGATCCGCACACGCACATCATTTCCAGTACAGATCAGACATTGTGCTTTACAGTCGCATGCGTGGCAATTCCATTCTACAGCTGATGGTAGTCATTATTCGCAACTGCGTATTCATCTGATGTGTTAAGTAACGACCGTGGTAGCTGCAGTGTATCGTCATCAGAAGAACACAGGCACTGCAATATCGTCCTATCACATGGCTCTGCACGAAAAATGACCAGAAACAGTTTAAATATTCTTCCAAAATTTCCACTGTGTAATCGAGTTAGCATCGCGTTAGACATCGGTTAGCTTTCTCAGTACCTTGAACGGTGCAAGAAATTTTCTGAAGCTTAAATCTAAAGACCATCGTGATTTAGAATATAAAATGTGAATCGGGTTGGTCAGACGGGTTGTTGAATTGAGACCTCGAAAATTATGACCGTAGCCCTTTTATCGCCGATGAAATCTTTTCGGTTTGTCAGACAACTAACTGAATTGTTATAAGGCAGCAGTTCCACAGGTTTCCTCCTCGTGTCTTCCGGCGAAGTGTCGGTGTGTTGTAGCAGAGTTCTTCTATAGATTCTGGACAGCACATCTCCTCCACTGATGTAGCATCTGGCGAACGTATCGCGTGCCCTCGGATATGAGAGTTCGGGGCGGTAGTGGGCAAGCGGAAGAAGAGGGGAAGCCAGACGTCGAGTCCATATCGTCGGCTCGCCGCTTGCGTTGCCGTCAGCTGGGGCGTTCATGCTGGATTTGCATTATCACCGCACCCCGTGCACGACGCGGGCTGACAGCGGATTCCATCGGGCTAGACTCATAAAAAGTGACTTCATACCGGAGCACAGGACGTCACCGAGAGATGACGAGAGCGGACTTGTAGAAACTTTGCATCAGAATGCCTCTGTTACTCGGCTGATAAATTTCGTCAGTGAAATTCGTCGTTATAGCCCGAAATCTCATATAACTGTATTATCGTATGGCCCGTACCATTTGTTCCACTGTAGCCAGCCCCGGATCTACGATATTTCCGAGCCGGGGCAAAAAGGTGCCTCACTCCCTTCCCCCTCCCCCCCTCCCCCCTCCCCCCCTCCCCCCCTCCCCCCTCCCCCCTCCCCCGTCGAGCGTTTGACATAGGACATACAAAATTTTTAAACGCCAGATGTTTCAAAAATACGTTCATTTTGTAGCGCACATCTTTCTGAAGAGTTTGATATATAAAAGCATACGGTTCAAATGGCTCTGAGCACTATGGGACTTAACTGCTGAGGCCATCAGTCCCCCAGAACTTAGAACTACTTAAACCTAACTAACCTAAGGAAATCACACACAGCCGTGCCCGAGGCAGAATTTGAACCTGCGACCGTAGCGGTCGTGCGGTTCCAGACTGTAGCGCCTAGAGCCGCTCGGCCACTCCGGCTGGCATAAAAGCATATGGTTAAAAAAATGGTTCAAACGGCTCTAAGCACTATGGGACTTAACATCTGAGGTCATCAGTCCCCCAGAACTTAGAACTACTTAAACCTAACTAACCTAAGGACATCACACACATCCATGCCCGAGCCGGATTCGAACCTGCGACCGTAGCAGTCGCGCGGTTCCAGACTGAAGCGCCTAGAACCGCTCGGCCACCGCAGCCGGGAAAAGCGTATGGGTTCGACGAAATGTAAGACATGTTATTTGGTCTTAAGTGTGCCAAAGTGCAGTGCCATGCCTCTTCACACAGCAGTCTTCTACCGCACGTCACTGCATTTCGCTCTGTGGAATTAGAACGCGTATATTTTGTAATGGAAGCCCATATTCAGGGTAGTGGAAAGTAAAATGTTCTGTAGTACCTCCCTTGCTCCCAGTCGGCCGGTTTGGCATCTCCTCCCCTCCTTAAAAAAACTCACAATTAATACCTGGTGGGATTACCTGTAACCGGGAAAATAAGAACTCTCCAGAACATTTGCACTCTTTGTTGTCTATTAGCTAATAACTTTCTCTTCTGTGTGACAAAATTGAATGTAGGAAGCATAAAACCATAAAAGACAAGAGACAAGCAAGATAGTACACATTTCTTCCATAATTATGTCCCAACGTTTTTTTTCCCTCTAATCTTGCTACAGCCTTAGACGGCGTACTTTCTTTTCTGCGAATGAATCTATTACTTCACTAAAGTTTGTGAAAAATTTTGCTACATGAAAAATCAAAATGTCGCCGTCGAATACTGAAAAAGCTGTTAATATGATCAGTACCCAAGATTGGCGTGGTTTGTTGATCTGATTACGTCTATTTTGTCACTTTCTGCTCGATAAAGCGTAACAGGCCTTCCTAATATTGAAGCAAAGGCAACATTCGCCGGATAAGCGAGACTGTTTTGGCACAAATGATCATTTTGATGGGCCTCATTTACATACATAACATGAAAGAATATAATTCACGAAGTACCAGTATCAAATGCATATGAGGCCTACAACGAACAAAACGTTTTATGTTAGGAAATACTTTCACATTTCATTCATACGCTCCAGTTCCTCAAGCGTGAGATCGAAAAGTAGTAGTACGAAATTTTTGTATAAATTTGGTATTATCACATTCTTCCATATAATTTGGGTGATGTCCCCGTTTCTTCTCCTTCCTCTTTCTAACAATCTTGTCATCCCTATTTCTGTTAAGTATTCCTGCCATTGTGAAAACTTATTCTCCAGTTAACTCCACTAATTATGCCAGAATCACCGGTTTAGTCACCGAGTGTTTATTCTCCGGTTAGGCGTTGTTACGTGTTCGTACAATGCGTTTCCCGACTATTCCGAGAACAAAATTTCAGCGGCTGCTAAGCGGCGACTGTACAACTAGCCCTTTGTAGTGTAGCGAACAGGTAAAAACTTTCTATCAAAATTTCATTTCCTTGGATACACCGAGAAGATAATATGTAATTTTTCTTACCTGTTATTCCTATTAACCGTTTATTTCCACTCTGGTAGTCTGAATCTATGGATTTCGCTGATAATTATAACAACGATGACCGTTCGGACACTCAGTCAATTACATAAGCAAACAGCGAATGCCATTCACCCGTTCGGGTTTATTCGGCTCAGGTCGCATAGTCCCGTCCCCTTTTGTCTGCGGGAAAGTTTTTTATTTCTAGATGCGACAGGAACTTTTCTTGTATAAACATCACGTACATTATGCACACATTCAAAAATCAACTTATGATTCGTTCAGAAACCAGCTTAGACACGTTCAAAAACCAACAGAGATGCGTTTAAAAATTATATGAATAATCGATAGATCAACGTGCGCTGGATGCTAGGCGCTTTGTGAAACAAGGTTTTCTTCTTCATGAGTATGAATTTGGGCTTCCTAAAGTTGCTGCCGCCCGGGGCAGATTCCCCCCCCCCCCCCCCCCCCTCTCTCTTCTAGATCCGCGCCTGCTGTAGGAGAGACGTATATAAAACGGTTTCTCCAACTGTCGTAATTTTCTTCGTGTATTTAAACCATATCTGTATCTAAACAAGAGAATTTTAGTTACCTGCCATACGAGTGTCGTATCCGTATTGATGTATTATTCACTGCCTGACACAAAAACTGAAACACCCAGATAGTCGTGCTGTCAAGTGGGTTCATGCTGGAAGTTCTTTGTAAAATTAACTCGAATGTGTCACCACTGAAATAACGCCACGTAATCTCTCGACACATGAAATTTAGTTTTGTTTTCTGCTCCGATGCACGGTGCTTCATTTTTTTGTCAGGGACCATTTTCTTTGTTAAATAAATGAAACTACGAGCGGATTGGAGGCAGAGAAAAAGCATTTTATTTACGCTTAGAAACAAACCACACTTAAAAGAAAGATACTTATATTGTGCTCGGGACAGGGGGGAGCATGTGTGGATGTATGTATGCGCGCGTGTGTGTGTGTGTATGTCTGTGTGTTTGCGTTTGTGTGTAAGAGAGAGAGAGAGAGAGAGAGAGAGAGAGAGAGAGAGAGAGAGAAAGAGAGAGAGAGAGAGAGAGAGAGAGAAATGCGTTGTTGAGTTAGTAGTATTACGTACTGGAGAGAGTGGTGATGCTGTTTGGTAAAAGCAGTAAGGAAGAAATAGTAGAGTTTAACATCAAATTGACAAGGAAGTCATTAGAGAGGGAAGACAAACCAAGCTTGGTGATGAATCGCGAAGGAAATCGGTTGTGTCCTCTTAAAATGAATCCCGGCAATTGACTTCAGCGATACAGGGAAACCATATGAAACCCCCTTATTGTCATCAAGAAGGGGATTTTAACCGATATGCTCCCGAGCACTCCACCTTGCTCGGTCGCATAAATAAATTGTAAGGGAGGCCCTAAATCAATTGATACATCTCGTAGTATGTGACAGTAACAATAATTAAGCAGAAATCTCGAAGGTGTGGAACCATGTTCTACATTGGATAGTGACTATTGATGCTAATGCTGTGCAGGGAAGTGCTGTTGCCTGTCGTTGGCAGTTAACTATCGTAGTACTGTCGAGTAATGCTATGCAGTTGTGGTCAATACATTCCGCCAGTCAAAACGTTTCGAGACTGGATTAGTAAAAGAAATAGAAGTTAAGATGGTAGTTTTAATCCTTCCGGTGTTCTACGTAGTCTCCCATCACCTGAATACAGCGCACAGAACGTTATACAACCATATCACAAAGTCGTTCTTTCGTAAATTGTTCAACTCGCACGTCACATTCGCACCTTCTTCCATCTTGGCGAATCATCAGAGATTCATTCTGCATTTTGTCGTTTTGTGGTAGTTACTCATTATGAAAACAAGTGTCGTCAACCGTGATGATTTCTTCCAGAAAATAACCGCTCGCGTTCTTCATTTCAGTGAAGTCGTGGCAGGTGTCCAGGCGTCCGTTGTTTTTTTCTGGGGACTAAACTTGTGTGGGACTAATTTGCACACAGTTCTCACTTCGACAAAACATTCCGGAGAAAGTCTCGAACGCTTGATTTAGAAGTATTAAATTTATTTCTCTGTTGCGAATTGTGACGTTGACACACTACCACTGTGTGTTCACTACTTCATAATACCTGCTCTCAACTGAATGCTAGCCTGCTGTTTACCGTTGTTAGTTCAAGCTCCCGCCATACTTACAGCGGTGCCGTCGTTTCTACAACAGGAATAATATCACTCTCTGAGCTTTTAAGATGGACACACTATTAAAATTTAGAATGAGATGTTGTAAGTTTAGTCCACTCAGTAAAGCATACGTGCTTCAGTCATACAGAAGTTACAGGCTAGTTTTAACATTAATTTGGGTGCATTAATTGTACATCTGCATCTGGCCTTGCATCCTACTATAGGTGCACACTAAATAAGAAAACTAAATATTATCAGACGTGGGGTACTATCTTTCTTTTTATTACATTCATGTACAAAACAATAGAACATTAATTTGTGTAGTGGCTGTACAGTCTGTAATATATCCGGTCCTTGCACACTGTGCATGCGTGGTATAGAGGCAGGCGAGAATTTATAATCATAAACTACTTCTAACATTGTACTATAGAAGAGATGAGGAGATGGACAGAGATAAGAAAGAGGCGGCGATGGACAGAGGAAGGGTGGGGGGGGGGGAAGAGATAGACAGAGAGAGGGGGAGGATGGGACGAATAGAGCGAGGGGGAGGAGTAAATGGTCAGAGAGAGGGAAGAGCAAGAGATGGACAGGGAGAGGGGAGAGGAGAAGATGGTCACCGAAAGGAAAGAGGAGGAGATGGATAGAGAGAGAGGGGAGGAGGATGGAATTAGAGAGGGAAGGACGAAATGGATACAGTGGAAGGAGCATATGTACAGAGAGGGGAGGAGGAAGAGATGGGCAGAGAGACGGATAGGAGGAGATGGAGAGAAAGAGAGAGGTAGGTGAAAACTGACAGAGAGAGGGTTAGAAGCAGATGGGCAGAGAAAGGGGGGAGGGGGAAGACGGGATTCAGAATGGTTCAAATGGCTCTAAGCACTATGGGACTCAACATCTCAGGTCATTAGTCCTCTAGACTTAGAACTACTTAACCCTAACTAACCTAAGAACATCGCACACATCCATGCCCGAGGCAGGATTCGAATTGCGACTGTTGCAGCAGCGCCTTTCCGGACTGAAGCGCCTAGAACTGCTCGGCCACAGCGGCCGGCTGCTAGGTGGAGATGGACAGAGAGATGGGGAAGGAGAATATCGACATAGAGAAAGGGGAGGAGGAGACGGAGTAATAGAAAGCTGGAATTCTTACTTACTTACCTGGGAAAGACCACATACTCAGCTAGTATTATAAATAAAAGTCCGCTGTCTCATTTTCCTGGTTGTATGTGAAGGACAATCTCAGGAACTACTATAGGAGTTTTGATGCGGTTTTCACCAATATATAGACTGATTCTCGAGGAACTCTTGAGTATAAAATTTATTACCGCTACGCCAGACGAATCGACCACTATAGATGCGTAGTGCTACCGGTTCAAATGTTCAAATGTGAGTGAAATCTTATGGGACTTAACATAAATTATCCTAAGGATCAACACACACACCTATGCTCCAGGCAGGACTCGAACCTCCGCCGGGACCAGCCGCACAGTCCATGACTGCAGCGCCTAGACCGCTCGGCTAGTACTACCGGTGCAAAGCTAAGGTGAGTAGTTAGTTTTTAATAATTCACTTCTCAGTTATAAAGTCGTGCCCCTCATCTTAATAAAAAGGACGTAGATTTTCGTCGTCTCCAACATTACTAACAAATTTGGCACACGCAACAATTACTTAAGGCGAGAGAGTTGGAGCGGCGCTGTAGGAGCTAGGAGTGCGGCAGGCGAGGATCAGGCGTAGATTGGTGGCCCCTCAAGACGGTTGGCGGACGATTTTGAGTTTGCCACGAAGTTCCTGACGGGCGGCGGGAGCGGCGGCGGCAGGGCGGCTGGGAAGCGGCGCACGTGGATCGATCGTGGGCAGAACTGCACGCGGTATTATCCCGGCTGATTACCCGCGGCTGAGCGCTGCTGCCCGCGCCCTGCAGCCGATGGAAAGTGTCTCCTGTCAGCCAGCGCGGATCCGACACGCCACCTGCCGGCCCGCCTCATCCCTTATCTCGAGCGGTCTTCTATGACCGAGCTGCCACTCACTCTAAGCGCCCTCCTTACCTCAGTCGCCACAGCGCAATTCTCTACACTGAGGAGCCGCGAATTAAACGACGGCTTTATCACAACAAACATCTTTCGCACTTATTATCTCTCCAGAAAGAAGAGCGACGCGTTGACGTTAACAGGGTGTTCATCTTCCCGTTTTACACGAGATATTTATGAAGCCAAGCATTCATTTACTGCTGTTATCTTTTCGTTATTGCCTTGCAAAAATCGGTTGTGCAGATGTACATCCCCTATCTGTACTAGAGTGAATTCTTAAACAGAAGACATCAAGCTGTTCAGATTGTCGCCGGCCGGGCTGGCCGAGTGGTTCTAGGCGCTACAGTCTGGAACCGCGCGAGCGCTACGGTCGCAGGTTCGAATCTTGCCTCGGGCATGGGTGTGTGTGACGTCCTTAGGTTAGTTAGGTTTAAGTAGTTCTAAGTTCTAGAGGACTGATGACCACGGATGTTAAGTCTCATAGTCCTCACAGCCATTTGAACCATTTGTTCAGATTGTCCCCACGAATGTAAACATTTAGATAGACAAATTCTCTGTTTTCGTGGATATCGTATCACCCAACCACGATGTTACTGCACTTGGCTTCCCACAGCCGTTGTCTGAAGCACGCTACGACGTTGCAGTAGAGTGATGACTGAGGAAAGTGAATCGCACTATCAGGCCAGTTGTGCATCTATTAAACTGAAAAGCCAAAGAAACTGGTAAATCTGCCACCGGCCGTTGTCTGAAGCTCGCTATGACGTTGCAGTAGAGTGATGACTGAGGAAAGTGAATCGCACTATCAGGCCAGTTGTGCATCTATTACACTGAAAAGCCAAAGAAACTGGTAAATCTGCCACCGGCCGTTGTCTGAAGCACGCTATGACGTTGCAGTAGAGTGGTGACTGAGGACAGTGAATCGCACTATCAGGTCAGTTGTGCATCTATTACACTGAAAAGCCAAAGAAACTGGTAAACCTGCCGAATATTGCGTAGGACCCTCGCGAGCATGCAGGCGTGCAGCAACACGACGTGGCATGCAGTCGACTATTGTCTGACGTAGTGCTGGAGGGAACTGACACTACGAAATCCCCGGGGCTGTCCATAAATCCGTAAGAGTACGAGAGGGTGGAGATCTCTTCTGAGCAGCACGTTGCAAGGCATCCCAGATTTGCTCAATAATGTTCATGCCTGGGGAGTTTGGTGGCCAGCGGAAGTGTTAAAACTCAGAAGAGTATTACTGAAGCAAATCTGTAGCAATTCTGGACATGTGGGATGTCGCATTGTCTTGATGGGATTGTCCAAGTCCGTCGGAATGAACAATGGACATGAATGGATGCAGGTGATCAGACAGTCTACTTAATTACGTATCATCCGTTAGTCGTATCTAGACTTATCAGGAGTCCCGTATCTTTCCAACTGCTCACGCTCTACATCATCACAGAACCTCCACCACCTTGAACAGTCCCCTGCAGACCTGCAGAGTCCATGGATTCATGAGGTTCTCCCCACACCCATACACGTCCATCCGCTCGATACAATTTGGAACGAGACTCGTCCTACCAGGCAACATCTTTTCAGTCATCAACAGTCTAATGTCGGTGTTGCTGGATCTAGATGCGGCGTAAAGCTGTGTGTCGTGCAGTCATCAACGGTACACGAGTGGGCCTTAGTCTCCGAACGCCCATATCGATAATGTTTCGTTGAATGGTTCACACGCTGACACTCCTTAATGGCCCAGCATTGAAATCTGCTCCTATTTGCGCAAGATTTGCACTTCTGTCACGCTGAACCATTCTCTTGAGTTGTCGTTGGTCCCGTTCATGCAGGATCTTTTTCTGGCCGCAGCGATGTTGGAGATTTGATGTTTTGCTGGATTCCTGATAGTCACGGTATACTCTTAAAATGGTCGTACGGAAAAATTTCCTCTTCATCAGTACCTCGGAGATTCTGAGACCCAAAGCTCGTGCACCGACCATAAAACTAAGTTGCAAGTCACTGAAATCTTGATAACCCGCCATTGTAGCAGCAGTAACTGATCTAACAACTGTGCCAGACACTTGTTTCAAAAATCCGTTGCCGACCTTAGCGCCGTATTCTGCATATCTCTATAATTGTGTACGCATGCCTGTACCAGTTTCTTTGGCGGTTCAATGAATAAAGAGGCTCAGCAAGTCCTCGTGAAGTATCGTCAGCAGTGGAGTGCGGTGTTATTCGTAACCATGACAGAAAAACAGAGACGAAGATATCGCGAAATTGTCACATCCAGGCGACATATTTTATATTCGAACTAAACTAAACTATACTCTTCCCGAACAGGCCATGAAGGCCCAACGGTACCGACTGGCCGCCGTGTCATCCTCAGCCCAAAGGCGTCATTGGATACGGATATGGAGGGGCATGTGGTCAGCACACCGCTCTCCCGGCCGTGTACCAGTTTCCGAGACCAAGGCCGCTACTTCTCAATCAAGTAACTCCTCAGCTTGCCTCACAAGGGCTGAGTGCACCTCTCTTGCGAACAGCGCCCGGCAGACCGGATGGTCACACCTCCAAGTGCTAGCCCCACCAGACAGATTTTATATTCGAAGCAGTACAATTTCACCACGAAGGAAGAAGTAGAATCAGGCAATGATATCTTTACAGAAGGCACTTTGCAACCACTGGGGAAGACAGTTTGCAATCACCCACCATTTCATGCGAAATATTTGAAAATACTTTCGCATTTTTCCTAGACACAATCCAACATCTCGAAACTCCCATAGACTCATAATGCCTAAAACAAATTATAGTCCTAATCAACAAGCAAAAATGGGCCTTAAATTTAATAAATTTATATCAAAAGTACATGATGCATCAGTTGTTTCATTTTGATACCACTATTAAAAGCGGTAGTAGAAACTCTAATTTACGTTACAGTGACTTTAAATATACTTACTTACACTGTCAATGATCTCCACAGTATGGCCACCAGAGAAAAAAATAAACAAAAACAGAAACCGCATATCACAATTTTCTACAATCACAAAAACGTTAGCAACATTAGGGTTAATTTCTAAAACGAAAACCAGAAGCGAATCATTCGCTGACCACTGATTATACGAGTATAAATATATGAACAATGATTGGTAGCAATGGGAAGAGGAAACTTTAAGCACTCTCATGTTTTAGTCGTAAGAACATGTTGTGCTACATCATAAAATATTTTTAATAACTTAAAATTTTGGTTAGAGAGCCAAAACGCTTCTAATGCGAAGCTATAAATCAGAAATTGATCGAATGTTTCTAATGACGCAGTGAACGCTGGAAAGAGCTGAATTTATGACATTTACGCCGTAAGTTGTGTTAAAATACACAAATTTGAAGCTTTTCGCTACCTTTGTTTCATACGACACACGGCCTTTCTAGCCGACATAATTTTCACGGATGGCATCTCAGGTTGGCTGGTCAGCAGTTGCGTGTTGACATTTGTGTTGCTGGTCCAAAAGAAGGGCGCGAGCTAGTCGGTCTATTTGCCCCCGGAAATGACATACAGATTGACGCCCGATGGTGTAACAGTTTCCAGCACTAGACGAACTGCCAGGGCTGACCGCACGGCGGCCGCAGCACAAATTAGAAGCCCGATTGCAGCCAGCAGAGCCTGCTGCCGCAAACACTGCCGCTCGTCGTTCGCGTCGGTAGCTGCGCGGTCAGCGCGGAGCGTTGCTAACCCAACGGGCCCAGGTTCAATTCCTGGTGGGGACGCAGATTCTCTCCGCTCGGAGACTGGGTTTCGTGTTGTCCTCACGAGCAGGGTGACAGTTATTGAACTCTATGAAATAAAATCGTCATCACTTCTGATGGGTTTGTGTTAGGTCGTTAGAACAGCACGGCCGGTCGCGGGGAATGATGGAAATTTGTGTTTTTTGGTTTAGCGACGAAGCCCACATTCGTTGCGATGGGTTCGTCAGCATTTGGGTGACTGAGAATCGGCATTTCGAGATCTAGAAGTCTCTTCACCCTCAACGGGTGACTGTGTGGTGTGCAATGTCCAGTCACGGAATAATCGATGCGTTATTCCTTGATGACACGTTGACTACCGAACGGTACGTGTAGGTTTTGGAAGATAACTTCATCCACTTCCCCCCTCACAAATCGTTTTTATGGGACTGTATAAAAGACGAGGTGTACAGCAATAACCACAAAACCATTGCTGAGCTGAAATCAGCCATTCAGGAGGTCATCGACAGCATCGATGTTCCAACACTTCAGCGGGTCATACAGAATTTCGCTATTCGTCTGCGCCACATCATCACCAGTGATGGCAGGCATATGGAACATGTCATAACCTAAATCCGAATATCTGCAGTGACGTTTACTTGTTCAATAAAGTGTGTGCACTCTGTAGTTTGTAACTAATTTACGTTTTTTTTTATAAGTTCAATAATTGTCACCCTGTAAGTATCGTCGTAATTGACACTACTCTTGAGATGGCTGTATGAGCCGAAGACGAAGAAGCAGCTGGAGGGATGAAAAAAATTTTGTCTAGAGTTGGCAGTAGATTACGGTTTAGCGGTGGTGACAAATGTTCACAGGTGCGGCATCGAGGAAAAGATGGCAATCTAGAGAACGAAGTTTCGAATCCCCGTTCGACCATCCAGTTATGATTTTTGCGGTTTCGCTAAATAGCTGAAGGGAAATGCAGGTAAGTTCCCTTTCAAAAAGAAGCAGCCGTCCTCATCTCCACGTGCAGAGCCTGTCTTGTTAGTATAAACAAGATGTAGACACCTTTCAGGAGCGTTCAGACGTTTATTTTTACAATAACGCGTTTTTCAAAGCGTACTGTATCACCCCCGCGGTCGAATCGCTAAGGTCTCTGCTGTCGTTGCAGAAAGACACAGGTTCGATTCCTTGTACCTCGTCAGGATTTTTTTCTGAGGTAGAGAGGTCTGGAACGGATCCACGCTGGCTGGTGAGGGCGCATGAGAAGATGCTTGAATGAAGAAGCAGCCCCACCATCAAGATTAGGCTACTTCCAATTACGGCTGGAGGGCCTGGCGATATGCTGATGGAGGGTACCACTATCATAGAGCACTCCTCGTCCTGCCTTGTAGGCAGCAGTCGGCCTAAGGCCTAATCAATGGGTGGGGTTTACTTACTGTACAAAGAACACTGGTATGTTGCGTAGTCTAGAACAGGCTGTAGTCTACGTCCTATTGCAGACCGCATTTTTCTAATTACGTCATTATATTTTCACTAAAATGTGACTTTCTGTATGTTGCCTCCTAGCTGTGAGTATTATCCAGAGCTGTTACACTTTAGTTTTCAAGAGGCAATCCTCCTGGGTGCAGAGAGTTTCAGTCTGAGCTCAGTATGTGAGTTGTTACTAATAATTAATATAAAATATAATGTAACAATCTAAGAAAATATTAAAAGCGAGGGTAAAATTAGTGGCCTACCACCCTAGGTCGTGCTACTGGCCTCAGTTGAAGTAGACTGCAGCCTTTCTTCACTGTGACACTGGTGAGGCGGGTTGGTGGGCCCACTGTCCCGGCCGCATTTCACTCTAGGGAAAGATCACCGGTACTCACCTGATAGCACGCTACGTGGACCTAGGTACGTTCTGGAGGGACTGGTAGCTGGATAAATCCCCACCCCTATAACAGGTTCAACCCTGGACCTCAAGGACCAAATTCTTGTGATCTACCGGCCAGACCACCACGGCCACTACGAAAATATTAATAAGAGGAAAATTAATGAAAAAGCGTTAAAGGCTGCCACTCACACGCGAACACTACCTTCCCCATGTTACATTATAGAAGAAAAGGTCAATTCCTGACTCTTTTTGAGCAGTTGCACTTAGGGTGTGTTCGTCTCCGGCACACAGAAAGTGAGGACAGGACATCCATTCGTAGAAACGATAATGTCCTTCATTACCACATATGTTAGCTGTCGTCTTCTCTTACTTGGACTTTCTGCACGTAGCGATCCAGGATGTATCATTAGACGTCCTCGTTGCAGTCAGATACATCATGTCGCCGAAAGTACTCTCGCAGCGTTTTCTTGTTGGTATTCCTCTATTATTACATCAGATCCGTTGCTGCTCTCCCACGCTCTTGCTCTAACCAGGTCCTATAGAGGACTGTCTGCGTATCTGCTTCGGCTCCCATACCCTTCATTCCTCCTGGTAATTTATAATCCAATCAAGCGATATTATTGTTATTTCGGTAACTTTATCCTACAACTTTTCATCTCTCAGTATGACAGAGACTGTTTTACTCCGGAAGAAACAGCTATAATCATCTGACACAACTGACTGTTACTCTCTCATACCACAAAATCAGGTGATCCTCCGCAACAACGCTCCCGTGAATTGCTAGGTCTTTGGTCTTCTTTTTCAGATTGCTCGGGTGTGGCTAGTGTCCAGTCAAGTAGTGACGTATACCCCTTGAGTGATCCATATAACTTAAATCGAGCCAGCCCTTCACGTTTGGAACGAAACTATAAACACGTTCAAATGGAAGACCAAGTTTTTGATAGGTAATAAGTAGTTTATTTTGGCATATGATACAATTGCTTGCGTCCAGGATGGTATGGAAGGTTGCCAGTCATTCTTGGCGGGGTCAAGATGTAATGACCTTAGAAATGTAAATTTGCATATTTAGATCATAGGCCCACAAAGGAGTCAGGAAGGAAGCATGTACTAGCCAAATGGGAGCTTATGGCATTGCGCCGACGCTCTTCGGAATCTGCTAGCGGTGAACATGCGATTTCTCTGCTATAAGTAACGAGTACACAGACTGCCGATTCGTTGTAGGCAGTTAAGCGGAACGAACAACCTCTGCTGAGGCGACAATGTTACTTCGTACGCGGACCATAACGGGTTATAATTGGAGAACATGAGATAATATTTTTAAAGAAAAACTTGAGGCAGCAATTAGATTGGCTTGGTAAATTGTGGTCCTTCCCCAGTGCGAGTTTGTGCCTTGTCTCTAATGACTTCGTCGTCGACTAGACGTTGGACCATAATATTCTTTGAAGACAGAGACAACTATTCATTACTAATCAGGCAGCAACAAGACCAACTACGTACGGCTCAGTTTGTGGAACCATAGTCTACATATCTGATGCATGTTTTTGGAGTACTCATGTGCATCTCTAAATCTTCCACTGGCGAAGTTACTTTACACCTCAAATTAACGCGATATAACAAATCAAATAGAGAAAATTCATTGTTAAAATGACAGATAGCAGGTCTTATACATGCTGTTATGGATTTCTTGACGGAAAGCGTAGCAAGGGTTTTGGGAATGGGCAAGGACGTAGCCAGCAATCACACTCATATATAGTAGTACATGTATAACTGTTAGGAGACTCAGACCGCAAATTTGACATCAAAGTTTAGAGTTCCAGCGTTCAGTTCACGTCCTCCAGGTTCTCCTTTTATGCAGATTTTTCCTAAGGTGATTTGCGTTGCACATCTCAGGCCCTTCCCGAAACTGCTCAAAAATCCGAAAAAGGAGGAATTATGAAATACATAAGTGGTTAAAATCTTCAGTCGAAAATAACAGAACAGTAATGCGACAGCAAATAGTATGTTGTGCAAATATTACATAAATGTGTTGTAGCTGGAAAACTTAACAACTCTTTAATGACGTAGGCGTTGTCTCGAGAGGAATCTAGAATCGGTAAACGATTGTTTCAAAGGAGCTTTGAATTTTCCAGTGGAAACCGTCACGGTATGTACGACGCACCCAAATCCCGAAAAAAATCTGGAGGTAGTTTAGGAAGTAGTTTTTGAGTATTTTGGTATATGGAAGCATTAGATCCTGAGGCTTGTTAGAGAGTAGTAATAGAATTATTATTTATTTGGTTTGAAACCCTAATTATTCTTGTTTCTGTGAAAACACCTACACAACAACGAAACAGCCAGCAGTGCAATCACAAGAACGTACAGTACGAACCACAGAGTAAAGCAACAATTCTCTTATAAAACAGTTCCTGTGATATCCTTGCCGTCCCTGTTGGAACAACTGTTCCATTGCAATTACACACATCAAAAAAGATTTGCATCACCTCGGTTCAGGGAGTTCCGGAACTTGTACAGAAAATTGGAATATATATCAACATAAACATCACTTCCGCTTTTTTGATTGCTCATGAAAACCACACATTGTATATTGTACCACCATACAGAGAGACATTCAGAGGTCGTCGTCCAGATTGCTGTACACACCGGTGCCATATTCTCTTGCATTGATGCGTGAGTGTATTTGTCGTGGAATACTAGTTCATCAAGGCACTGTTGGTCCAGATTGTCCAACTCCTCAACGGCGATAAGGCGTAGATCCTTCAGAGTGGTTGGTGGGTCACGTCGTCCATAAACAGCCCTTTTAAATCTGCCCCAGTCATGTTCGATAGGGTTCATGTCTGTAGAACCTGCTGGCCACTCTAGTCGAGCGATGTCGTTATCCTGAAGGAAGTCATTCATCAGATGTGCTCGATGGGGGCGCGAATTTTCGTCTATGAAGACGAATGCCTCTCCAATATGCTGCCCATATGGTTGCACTGTCGATCGGAGGATGGCATTCACGTATCGTACAGCCGTGACAGCGCCTTCCATGACCACCAGCGGTGTACGTAATGCCATCCCAAAACACAGGGAACCTCCACCTTGCTGCCCTCGCTGGACGGTGTGTCTAACGCGTTCAGCCTGACCCCGTTGCCTCCAAACACGTCTCCGACGATTGTCTGGTTGAAGACATATGGGACACTCATCGGTGAAGAGAACGTGATGACAGTCCTGAGCGGTCGATTCGGTATGTTGATGGGCCCATCTGTACCCCCCTGCATGGTGTCTTGGTTGCAAAGACAGACTTCGCCATGGACGTCTGGAGTGAAGATGCGCATCATGCAGCCTACTGCGCACAGTTTGAGTCGTAACACGACGTCTTGTTGTGGCTCCACGAAAAGCATTATTCAACATGGTGGCGTTGCTGTCAGGGTTCCTCCGAGCCATAATCCGTATGTAGTGGTCATCCACTGCAGTAGTAGCCCTTGGGGGGCCTGAGCGAGGCATGTCATCGACAGTTCTTGTCTCTCTCTGTATCTCCTCCATGTCCGAACAACATCGCTTTGGTTCACTCAGAGACGCCTGGACACATCCCTTGTTGAGACACCTTCCTCGCACAAAGTAAAAATGCGGACGCCATCGAACCGCAATATTTATCGTCTAGGCATGGTTGAACTACAAACAATACGAGCCGTGTACCTCCTTCCTAGTGGAATGACTGGAACTGATCGGCTGTCGGACCCCCTCCGTCTAATAGGTGCTGCTCATGCATGGTTCTTTACATCTTTGGGGGGTTTAGTGACATCTCTGAGCAGTGATAGGGGCTGTGTCCGTGATACAATATCCACAGCCAACGTCTATCTTCAGGAGTTCTGGGAATCGCGGTGATGTAAAACGTTTTTTGCTGTGTGTAGTAACCGCATACATCAGGTGTATATTGGCCAACTTCTCATCAGAGAAACTATCCATACTGCTGTGCATCGCTGTTACGTTCAACTAACACAGTCGAAAAACAGACCAGAGACAAAACATAGCTGTACTGAATGCAAGCTTGTGGACACAGAATAAAGTGAGCGTTACTGTTTCAACAACAAGGAGCATAAGAGACTGTAACAAGTATGTTTCAAAACAAGACGCACAGTGCGGACCTTCAACTTTACCAGTGTTGTGCAGATATTTTCAGTGCAATACAGATACAAAAAAATGGAGTTAGGGAATCAAATGAAATGTAATTAATCTTTAACGAGCCACTTTCTTCGTGCTGTGTTTGGACTACCAGGGCCGCCCTCTAATAAGTAACGAGCCACTGAAGATCAGGGCTCACTTAAACCGAAATACTCAAAAAAGAACCCTCACTATTATTCGCCAATTAATCCGAAATTGGTACAAAATTCTTGTTATTTTGAAATGAGATGTAACTGTATAAAACCTTTATTTGAAAACTTTTTTATGTGTGAATGGTGGAAAAAGAAAATCTAACCAAAACGGCACACAGCAAGAAGGGATTTTATAAGACTTACAATTCGAGATGTTAATGAAGGTGTCGGGTAGTATGGGCCATACAATAAAATGTAGGCTTTTAATTAAAAATGAAGTCTTGCGCTTCACAAAGAATGTAAACTGTTTATATATCAAAAGTTCAGTATAATTAAAAAAAAGTAAAAACTTACAACAAAAACGAAAATACTATTATGTAAAGCAATATTTTGGTTCTTTCACACGATACAGATCAGCTAACCAATATTTACAGAGTCCGATTAAAATTACTTGATAGTTGACGTCTGTCACTTGCCGCTACAGTGTTTTCCACAATCGCTGCCGGCTGCCACTCAGTTGCAGGCAACAAAAACACGGCGGATCACTTCACTAACGCTGCTGGTGTGTAACGCTGAGCAATGTTGGAAGCAGCCGCCGCGAGGCATGACGGACGGAAACACGAGATGGTCTGTCGACAGCTCAATTTAAGTGACCAATGACTGACTGGGCAGACGACACGTTTTGTAGCCCCGAATTAAACTCATGTCCTAGCCTAACCACAACCTCGTGATATGTAATTTATCCCAGAAAATTGAGACCGACAATTTGCGGCGGAACTAAAATAGCGGTCGCATTGTTCATAGCGATTAAAGCTAACCTTTATCTGTAATTTCTCGCTGTTATCGGTTACCTGAAACTATCCTCACATTTGCAACACGAGCTGTCACGTTACCTACAGACGAGCAGCCCTGATTGGCAATTGATTGCAGATTATAGGCGACGCAAGCAGATTCCAAACGAGAAAATAATTATAGGAAGAAAAATAACAGCAAGTAACAACTCAATCCTATTGTGAAAATCACGCGACAAAGTATTAGAAATAAAAAATATTTAAATCAACTAATTAAATAAAAATAACAATCAACATCTTTTGGTAAGATTTAGAAATTAAAAAGAATGTTGCATCCTTTGACAAGATTAGAATCTACGACCTTCTATACGTCAAGCCTATACGCTAACCATTGCTCCACGCCACCACACTATGGAAGGTCGTTATGTTTATGCCTCTGGTGACCCAGTCGCAACAATTAATTGCCGCCTTCCAAAAATTCGGCTTCACACAATGTCCGACGAAGCTTATCTAATCTAAGCCGATCTCTGTGGTTATAATAACTTCATTTGTGACGCTGAATCACGTCTTGTGTGGAACGATCCAATAGTGTTTGGTTAGCGCTGTGTATGAAACACGTGTATTTTGTTATCATCATTGTGTGTGTGTGTGTGTGTGTGTGTGTGTGTGTATGTGTGTGTGAGTGTCTGTGTGTGTTTATCATGTGTGATGACATACGAAATAAAAGGGCCTGAACCAGGTTTCGGGATCCAAACACATAAAGAAAGAAAAACGGACAAGGAATTGGAGGGGAACTGAGTGACTGGTTTGGCAGTTTGGCAACAACTAACTGTTTGGGAGTGACGCTGAGTGCTCTGATTACAGGAAACCTGCTGTAATGCGTGACGTGTCAATTATCAACTAATTTTAATCCACGTATAATTTCAAAGTTGAAAGTAAAATAAAATATTTTCATTGTAATATAATGAATCTTCAAAGTCTGCACGAAGTAGATGCCCCAGCCCCCAAACTGGATCCAGATTTCTTCGACACGTTCCCAACCAAGAAAGTTCATTTGACAAACCACGTCCAGCTACGTGTCATGGATACCAGTGGACTCCGTACAACTAATTTTAATCTCCTTTGCAGTGTAGTTCTACGAAAATGAAAACAAACGTCAGCCCTTTCGATCATTTCGTCTTACAAGCCCGATTGCTTCCTTGCAGTCTCAAACTACTCACTTCGACCGTCAATAGCAGGCTTTTTCTTGAAACTTGTTATCGTACCCTAAAACTAAAGAAGAGAATGATTTATACGGCCCATAGCGCAGGTCTTTTGTATGGCCCATTCGAACCGACTGACACTGCACATTAAAACGTGGCGGAAACAGAAAACGACTTGAGTGAGCGGTATTTCATCATTACAGTACCGTCTACATTCGAACCTTCATTGGTATAAGCCGAGGCTGTAATTTACAGCGTTCACCTGCTTCAGCACTCAAAAAGAAATAAAATTTGTGACACGAAGTCAACAGCTACATCACTCAAGTTCTAGGAAATGGCGGAGCTTAACACTCATAAAATAATAAATTTTGTGGTATGAATTCGGCAGCTATATCACTTAAGTTGTAGAAAATGACGGAGTAGTGTCAGTGCTTTCTTCCAAGCACCGCATACGTTCTCCACCTAACGGCAAACTCGAGAAACAAGTGGCCCATACATGCCGCTGGCGCATACATAACTGGCATTAAAGATGAAGGTTCAAAAAATGGCTCTGAGCACTGTGGGACTTAACTACTGAGGTCGTCAGTCCCCTACAACTTAGAACTACTTAAACCTAACTAACCTAAGGACATCACACACATCCATGTCCGAGGCAGGATTCGAACATGCGACCGTAGCTGTTGCGCGGTTCCATACTGTAGCGCCTAGAACCGCTCGGCCACCCCGAGAGATGAACGTGGTTCTCAACTTTTTTCCCTAAACATTCATCAAAATAAGAACCGAGAAATATACCTTTGTAACATTGTTACATTTACTTAAATGAAGATATTAATAGCCGTATTTGTGATCTAGTTTGGTCCATTCCTTTTTCCATTTTCGAACAGAAGTAGTACTATGCCAGAAAAGCAGTTATTACGAACGAGGCACTAGTGAAGTTTGATAGAAGCTAAAGACATAACTGTCCACTACCTGTGTCTTGGGACGTATTCCTTCTCGCAATACAGCCAGATGTACTGGGTTGCCTACTCACCGGAATTCAACTTCAAAATACCACTTTTGCAGTCGAGCTTGCTGAAGGATCCACTCAGACCGGTCGCACAAACGTCGCTACAGACCGCACCAAAGCTACCGCACTATTTCCCCTTGCCGATCACATTTCCGAAAAAGAGAACGGCCCTTGCAACTCCCTGCTCAGCCTGTACTTAGGACGCCATACGTCTCCAAGCTGACAGTTATGGTTGCTGAACACGTTTCCCCGTAACAGCCCCACTTCAGTAACTTATTTCCGAGCTCAGTTTGTCACCAGGAAGCTAGTGACCAACCATTCAGCTCTCACCATCAACAAGTATTTGTCTTTCGACTTTGTATCTAGGTAACCAGTTCATTCTCTTGGTATGAACTTTGCGTCTAACTTAGCAATAAACTCCAGCAGTTCTGAGTTTGTGTCTAAGTGACCCTTCAACTTTCTTAGTTTACACTTTGCGTTTAATTGATCATTTAACTCTCTTACATTGTACTTTATGCAAAAAGTTATATTTGACTCTACTGTTTGACATAGCGTCTGCATGATAATTAAGGGACTTGTTTAATTCACGTTCAGACTCTTCAGAAGAGTTTAAGCTGTATGCATCATGACGTTAATAAATGTTTTGATTTTAGTGAGACCTTTAGCTACGTAGCAAACAACTTTGGAGAAACTGACATACCAGAGTTTGTCTCTGAGGACACGATGACTGTTGTCACAACACATCTTTTCGGTGAAACCACTGATGTGTAACGAATTCGGACAATTAAGGTAATTCCTGAAACATAACCACTTGAATGGCGATGCATTTTTCTGTAAAGAAGAGCTGTCGTACCCTTTGAGCATTTTGCTTGAAACTGGATTCCGACGAAGTAAGATCTCTGTTTTTAGAGTGCAAGTTATGCTAATGTTGCTTATGAGCAGTGCTTTTTGAAAATTAAGAACCGGAGCAAATTTTTAAAATGTATATGATTTTAAGACCATGAGGAATCCTATACTAAGGTACTGATGCTGACGAGTCGCCAAACTTTTGTTCACTTATGGAACAGTTTTATGACCTTATATCTTTCATCACCCTCAAATGGTTTATCTGCTACTACATATCCACGAATATACTGACAAGGGAACCTCACCATCGCACCCCCCTCTGATTTAGTTATAAGTTGGCACAGTGGATAGGCCTTGAAAAACTGAACACAGATCACTCGAGAAAGCAGGAAGAAGTTGTGTGGAACTATGAAAAAAATACGCAAAATATACAAACTGAGTAGTCCATGGGCAAGATAGACAACATTTAGGATAATGTAAGCTCAGGAGCGCCATGGTCCCGTGGTTAACGTGAGCAGCTGCGGAACGAGAGGTCTTTGGTTCAGGTCTTCCCTCGAGTGAAAAGTTTACTTTACTTATTTTCGCAAAATTATGATCTGTCCGGCCATTCATTGACGTCTCTGTTCACTGTAAGAAGTTTAGTGTCTGTGTTTTGCGACTGCACCGCAAAACCGTGCGATTAGTAGACGAAAGAACGTGCCTCTCCAATGGGAACCGAAAACATTTGATCGCAAGGTCATAGGTCAACCGATTCCTCCACAGGAAAACACGTCTGATAGATTGTGCACTACACTGATGACGGCATGTGTGTCACATGTCAGGTATATGTTGTCGACCCACCTAACTTGTACACTTGGCGAATGGTTAAAAAGATTCTTCTACCTTGGCCGATTTAGGTTTTCTTGTGGATGTGATAATCACTCCCAAAAAAGTAATGAAAACATAAGAGTTTGTCACATAAACTGCAACAAATTAATGCAACAGTTTCACAGTCGCACAGTTTTCCCTGTGCTCTGTCAAAACATATGTTTTTAACGTTTTCAAATTTTTACGTTTAGGTGTAGCGTCCCCATACTACGGTGAAGTTAGCTTGCATCGGACGGACGGACGGACAGATAATAATTGTTTGAAAATAAAGAAAGTAAACTTTTCACAAGAGGGAAGACTTGAACCAAGTACCTCTCCTACCGCAGCTGCTCACGCTAACCACGTGACCACGGCGCTCCTGAGCGCAGACTAACCTTGATGTTGCTTATATTGCACGTGGACTACTCAGTTTGTACATTTTGTTTATATTTTCATAGTTCCACACAACTTCTTCCTGTTTCTCGATTGATCTGTGTTCAGTTTTTCAAGGCCTATCCACTGTACCAACTTATAAGTAAATTTGAGGGGGGTGCGATGGGGTGGTTCCCTTGTGAGCAAACTACAGTACAGTGCATTGTAACGTGTGACTCATACCATAATTGTCGATTATGTGTCGTATTCCATTTGAGTACCATGCGACGGGGAAACGAGCGTCCATATGGTGCTATTTGCTCCCTAATCTCTCTTACTCGTATGATGCTCACGTGAGATGTACAATGATTCCAGCAGAATCACCGTTTACCACGAATACGGGTTTTCTGAATTCACACAATTGC
Source organism: Schistocerca gregaria (assembly GCF_023897955.1). Classification (NCBI taxonomy): domain Eukaryota; kingdom Metazoa; phylum Arthropoda; class Insecta; order Orthoptera; family Acrididae; genus Schistocerca; species Schistocerca gregaria. Next base: position 707,557,340 of record NC_064931.1, read on the forward strand.
GTGTGGCGAGAAAACGGCGCATTTCTTCTACAGATTCCCACTTACGTTTAGAGAATATCATTTCTGCAGATTCATATGGGCTGCACAGATCTTTAACGATCGTTAACAGCACGTCTCTCAATTCGTTCAGTGTGTATTGTTGTGGCTACTTGTCAATGATTTCAAACACTCTAGAACTTGTCGACTTCGGTCTTTTACGAGACTTACTTTACAGATATGCTGCAAGTCCCAAAGTAGATTTTACGTAATAGTTCTATTTACCCCTTAGTATTGCTCCTGAAAATAAGGGTATATCGAAACGTTTCCGTTTGAGGTTGTTGCTGCAGCGTATACGCAACGTAGCGCGACTCCGATGCGGGAATATAAACACTGACATGTAGGCAGGGGATTAGTGTGAAATTCGTGTCTTTCCGACTAGCGAGCGGTAAATACACTCCATCTTCAGGCCACGAGTGGACTACCGGGATCATTCGACAGCCGTGTCATCCTCAGTGAAGGAAGAGGATAGGAGGGGCATGGGGTCAGCACATCGCTCTCCCGGTCGTTATGATGGTATTCTTGACCGAAGCCGCCACTATTCGGTCGAGAAGCTCCTCAATTGGCATCACGAGGCTGAGTGCACCCCGAAAAATGGCAACAGCGCACGGCGGCCTGGATGGTCACTCATCCAAGTAGGTAAATACATTACTGGCCATTAAAATTGCTACACCAAGAAGAAAAGCAGGTGATAAACGAGTATTCATTGGACAAATATATTATACTAGAAGTGACATGTGATTACATTTTCACGCAATTTCGGTGCATAGATCCTGAGAAATCAGTACCCAGAACAACCACGTCTGGCCGTAATAATGGCCTTGATACGCCTGGGCATTGAGTCAAACAGAGCTTGCATGGCGTGTACAGGTACAGCCACCCATGCAGCTTTAACACGATACCACAGTTCATCAAGAGTAGTGACTGGCGTAGTGTGACGAGTCAGTTGCTCGGCCACCATTGACCAGACGTTTTCAATTGGTGAGAGATCTGGAGAATGTGCTGGCCAGGGCAGCAGTCAAACATTTTCTGAATCAAGAAAGGCCCGTACAGGACATGAAACATGCGGTCATGCATTATCCTGCTGAAAACTAGGGTTTCGCAGGGATCGAATGAAAGGTAGAGCCACGGGTCGTAACACATCTGAAATGTAACGTCCACTGTTGAAAATGCCGTCAATGCGAACAAGGGGTGACAGACTTGTAACCAATGGCAGCCCATACCATGACGCCATGTGATACGCCAGTATGGCAATGACGAATACACGCTTCCAATGTGCATTCACCGCGATGTCTCCAAACACGGATGTGACGATCATGATGCTGTAAACAGAACCTGATTCATCCGAAAAAATAACGTTTTGCCATTTGTACACCTAGGTTCGTCTCTGAGCTGATAGTCCATGCTGCTGTAAACGTCGTCGAACTGTTCCTGCAGATGGTTGTTGTCTTGCAAACGTCCCTATCTGTTGACTCAGGAATCGAGAAGTGGCTGCACGATCCGTTACAGCCATGCCGATAAGATGCCTGTCGTCTCGACTGCTATTGATACGGGGCCGTTGGGATCCAGCACGGCGTTCCGTATTACCATCCTGAACCCACCGATTCCATATTCTGCTAACAGTCATTGGATCTCGACCAACGCGAGCAACAATGTCGCGATACGATAAATCGCAATCGCGATAGGCTACAATCCGATCTTTATCAAAGTCGGAAACGTGATGGTACGCATTTCTCCTCCTTACACGAGGCATCACAATAATGTTTCACCAGGCAACGCCGGTCAACTGCTGTTTGTGTATGAAAAATCGGTTGGAAACTTTCCTCATGTCAGCACGTTGTAGGTTTCGCCACCGGCGCGAACCTTGTGTGAATGCTCTGGAAAGCTAATCGTTTGCATATAACAGCACCTTCCCCCTGTCGGGTAAATTTCCCGTCTGTAGCACATCTTTATGGTGTAGCAATTATAATGGCCAGGAGTGTACGAACCCGTGAACCCTGGCGGCGTTTATACCAAATGTGTCCAAAAAGGATCAACGTGCTGTTATTCTTTTCTTGACTGCCGAAAGACTGCCACCGGTAGACATCAGTCGGAGAATGAAGAATGTGTGTGGGGCAGCATGACTGACGATAACCACCGTTGTGATATGATGCGCCGAGTCCATGTTGGTCGCGATAATGCACGTCCACGTGCCGCAAATGCTGTAACGTAGAAGTGTAGAAGTTGTGCCTAATGAAGCAGCAGCCCCATAGTCCTGATCTCTCTCTGTTTGAAGGTCACGCCTTCAGTCCGTTATAAAAGGCTTTGAAGGTTCGTCGAGTCCTGTCGGACGAGGATGTACTGCTGGTTCAAAATGATCCAAATAGCTCTGAGCACTATGGGACTCACCTTCTGAGGTCATCAGTCCCCTAGAACTGGGAACTACATAAACCTAACTAACCTAAGGACATCACATATATCCATGCCCGAGGCAGGATTCGAACCTGCGACTGTAGCGGGCGCGCGGTTCCAGTCTGTAGCACCTAGAACCGCTCGGTCAGTCCGGCCGGCCTGTACTGCAGGCAGTTACTGACTTCGTAACGCAGCAGGACGCCATGTTTTACCAAACGGGTATCTTCAACCTGATGTGTCAGTGGGATGATTGCTCCAACGCTCACGGCGATTTTGCGTGATTGGCATGCCCATCCTGGACTGTACGGCCTTCGAACAGAAACATTCTGATCGCGCATTATATTTACACTATGTAGCGTGCTCCAGACATTAATCATCAACCTCGTGATCAGGTACTGTCTGTTTCTGTGCCTTAATTGCATCCGTTATGTTACATGTATCCACGTATAAACTGAGCTCTCATTTATTATACCGGGTGGAAATTATGTCCAAAGCCTCATGCATTTGCTTACTGTCATCCAACAATATGTTCTTGTAGACTTTGGTAGTGATTTTCACTGCAGTAGCGTCGTAGTCGCTAATGCCTTAGATACCCGATCGAGAGAGGCGATGTAGCGATTAGCACACTCGACTCGTATTCGGGAGGACGACGTTTAAATGCTCTGGTCGTCCATTCGGATTTAGGTTTTCTATGATTTCTCTAGTACCGAGAAGATTTCTTTGAAAGGGTACAGCTAATTTCTTTCCCATTGAGAGTTTGTGCTCCGTATTTAACGACCTAGTCGTTGACGGTGCGTCAAACACTGATCTTCCTTCCAGCTTTACTTCTGACAACAGAAGTGTAGAATAAAATTCAGCAATAACTAAAGTGACAATGTGCATCGTTGTGTAAATACGTTGCTTCCTTCTTTGATGACAGCTGGTGTCAATGAGACGCCAAAATTTTAACGTGTAAACGGTTGCAAGAAACAATTATCAAAGCCAATTTATTAGGCCCGGCCTTCCGGCATGGCAACAAATCAAGTGGAGTAACTGAGTTGTTTCGCACAGAGAAATGGCGAGGCGTTATGAACAGAGGGCGTGCGGACGGCGGCCGCCTCCCCTGGCGCCGCAGCCCGGTAATCGGATTTAGCCTTAACAGCCGCTTCAGCTAAGCCTCGTTCCCCTAGGGCGCCGTGTTCGATACTCGACGAGCCAACCACCCCGGAAGCAGAAAGCTGCCACCGCCATCCTGCCACACTGGCGACATCTTAGAAGCAGATGGCGTTCAAATTTCTAGTGCTTTGGGGCTAACAATAAATCTGCTACAGAGATCCCAAATGATGACTCACGAGGCACACACAACAGATGTAATGGAGGGCTGAGGTACAACCCTCATCATATCGGTTCACTGTACAATTACCCTAAATACACTGCTGGTCATTAAAACTGTAACTACCTGAAGTCGGCATGTGTAAAGGTGAGACTAGAGTGAAGTGTACGTCATGCTTGGATATGGAAATCATTAACATTTCAGTACAACCGGGCAAAGTAAGTAGAAGTAATGCTACCTGCGCTCCGTATGCAAGAAGTGTTACACATCGAGTTTCTGGTTTATAAATCGCATTTGAATTTTATTTGTTTGTAAGAATACCGTGTTATCCTTCGTGTGGGAATAAAAAATGTCTACCGAGTCATGTTGAAATTCGATAGCGGTAGGATCTTGTCCTAATGAGATTGCATCATTCCGCGATATTGCTGCTCGCATTGGCTGGGATGTCACGACTCTTCATTCCAGTATGGAATCGGTTCATTCACGACTGCCATATTAAACACCATGAAGGATCTCGATGCATCCACGAGACTAGCGCCTGAGAGGATAGATACGTTGTACAATGAGAAGTGAAGCATCATACAGCCACGTCACGTATCTTGGCTCAGGAAATGGGCTTGTTTGCGGCAAAACAAGTGCGACGACGTGTGGAACACCATAGACTCTCAACACGGTGACCATCCTTCCAGCTTCCCTTGACGCTGCAGCGGAGAGCAGCGCGCAAACAGTTGTGCGCTCAATAACGTTGCACTCTAGAGGGGTGATACTTCGTCTTTCCAGACATGTCCTGATTCAGCGTTTAGTATCATGATTGACGGATCTGTGCATGGACTCAGCAGTTGAATGACGTGCCCTTATGTGTCATTCAACCTAAGTTCCAATCAATGCCAGAGACATTGTTACTGCCAGAGGTAGCAGCACCGTAAATTTCGCGGTATGTGTACCCCAAATCACCTAAAAATTTAATCATAATTTATTCTTACTATATTATATACATACAGTAGAAATTCGTTGTTTCCTACCCTTCCTTGTATTTCAGTTTTGATGCTCAGCAGCGTCCATGGTGTCGGTAACTTTCAAAATTAAAAAAGAAAATTTTGACATCAATGTAAATGCGTCGTCGAAGAAGAGCAGTTATACATCTCCAACACTGACATGGTCGTCTGTGACAGATTCAGCGAAGAAAGGTGAACGGTTCGAAGTATTGTTTGTTTCACCTTGCGATAAAAATGTTTACTTTCGGTATCGGCCGCGTCAGTATTCATTAACACGGCTAACAACCACGTGGAGTGAATGTCAATAGTAAGTGCATAGGAGTTCTTCTTTCGGAACACGGACACGTAAGCAGCCGAGCAACCTAAACCACAGGTATGCGTGCATGTCCAAAGGAACTTTGCATCGTAATCAGAATAACACAGGCACTGCAATATCGTTATGCTCTGCCGATATCGGGCAAACGATTCGTCTGACTTGTGCGGGAATATACATAATGGGTGTACGAGTGCAGGTCGTAGGCGCATGGTTAATGACATATGGAAGTTTGGATTTGGCCGTGAGTCGTGCACGGATAGCCAAATGGTAACGCTCGCGATAAGAGGGAAATCCGGGTTCGAGGCCCGGTGAGGTACAAAATTTCATTGTCGTCATTCCATTCTACAGCTGATGGGTGTCATTATTCGCATTTGGGAATACATTTAATGTAAACACAGGTAAGTCGTATCATGCACAGAGCGCCTTCTGCTGGGTAGATGTACGTTTCCATGTACCCAACAAGCATTTCAACTGTCTCTCAGAAATGAGCCCGTAAAGTAACAGAACTACAGAAAATATTCAACTGAAGCTGCGAACATGCAACTCTAGTTCGATGCAGAGGCCGCAATGATAATGATACACGCACAAAACGGATTATGTTTTATTCAATCGAGTCACGCAACGTATTGTGCAGTACTGCCCAAATGCGTTTCATAATTAAGCGAAGCTTAATGATCAGTGCGATTAACCGTTTTATCACGTATTGGTGTCAACGCTATTTTTTGAACAAATCTGTTGCTTTATTTGACCTACACAAAATAAAGTTAGAACGAGTCCATTGTATTTAAACCTCATTCAGTATCAGAGTAATTTTTCAGCTTTTTACCATACAGAAATCCATTTTGAACGTCTGCATCTTCGATCAAAAATTATCTCTGTCTGCTTTGAAAACAGCGTTCATAATGCGAGATGTGTTATCACATTATTCTGCCACTTTCCGTCGTTTTATTCGTGTTGATGCTGTGATAATGATGGAAAACAGTATATTCTATACTGTGACTCTATACGACAGATGTTTAAAAGGAACCTCAGCCTATGATTTGTTAATATACAACAAACCTTGGAACTACTTTACAGACTACAAAGACTCCTTTCATCCTAATCTCTGTAATTACACTACTGTCACACGTACTAATACGTTCCGTAATCCTAGTGAAAAATCTTTCGAACAGCAGCCGAATGAGGTGCCGCAGTTGTAAGACACTGGACTTACACCCGCGACGACGGAGATTCATATCCTCGTTCTGCCGTCCAGATTTAAGGGTTTCCGTGGTTTTCTTTATCACTTCAGGAAAATGCCGGGACGGTTCTCTTTCATAGGACGTGCCCGATTTCCTTTCCTGTTAATCGACAATCCGATGTTCAAGGACTTGGAAGTTGTAACATTTCCATACATCGAAAAGTGTATGTCTGCTGATTACCAACCAATGAGATATGTCAGCGGTAAATTGTAATACATTTAGACGTTTGAAATATCAAATAGAGACAAATGGTATTTCGTACTATGTTATCGTACTATTAAGCATGTAGTTGTATTTCCGGCGCTTTTCGTGTCATAAAATAACAAGAAGAGTGAAAATGCGATTGGCCACTACACAGAAAACGAACTCACTCTTTTGAAGACGTGAGTGCGGTAAATGAATGTCAGCTACTTGAAAGGAATCGTACACAGCAAACGGCCTAATAAAGCATGCTTTATTTGTTTGAAATATTGTTTTGTGGTAACTTAATTGTCCTTTTACACTTTTTTGTTCCGCTTGGTAGCGTTGGCTGACTATGCCTGATGTCTTTCTAGATCGATCAAATAACTACGAAAAATGCCGAAGTATATACACGTCACCCACACCCACATGCAGCTGAGGAATTGCCGAAGTACAGCAAAAATAAACTTATTCTAATTTCCCAATCATCAAATCTCCTATGCCACAGACACCCCTGCTTTGTCACAATGGTCACAATGATTGTACACTCCTGGAAATTGATTCAGAACACCGTGAATTCATTGTCCCAGGATGGGGAAACTTTATTGACACATTCCTGGTGTCAGATACATCACATGATCACACTGACAGAACCACAGGCACATAGACACAGGCAACAGAGCATGCACAATGTCGGCACTAGTACAGTGTATATCCACCTTTCGCAGCAATGCAGGCTACTATTCTCCCATGGAGACGATCGTAGAGATGCTGGATGTAGTCCTGTGGAACGGCTTGCCATGCCATTTCCACCTGGCGCCTCAGTTGGACCAGCGTTCGTGCTGGACGTGCAGACCGCGTGAAACGACGCTTCATCCAGTCCCAAACATGCTCAATGGGGGACAGATCCGGAGATCTTGCTGGCCAGGGTAGTTAACTTACACCTTCTAGAGCACGCTGGGTGGCACGGGATACAAGCGGACGTGCATTGTCCTGTTGGAACAGCAAATTCCCTTGGCGGTCTAGGAATGGTAGAACGATGGGTTCGATGACGGTTTGGATGTACCGTGCACTATTCAGTGTCCCCTCGACGATCACCAGAGGTGTACGGCCAGTGTAGGAGATCGCTCCCCACACCATGATGCCGGGTGTTGGCCCTGTGTGTCTCGGTCGTATGCAGTCCTGATTGTGGCGCTCACCTGCACGGCGCCAAACACGCATACGACCATCATTGGCACCAAGGCAGAAGCGACTCTCATCGCTGAAGACGACACGTCTCCATTCGTCCCTCCATTCACGCCTGTCGCGACACGACTGGAGGCGGGCTGCACGATGTTGGGGCGTGAGCGGAAGACGGCCTAACGGTGTGCGGTAGAGTAGCCCAGCTTCATGGAGACGGTTGCGAATGGTCCTTGCCGATACCCCAGGAGTAACACTGTCCCTAATTTGCTGGGAAGTGGCGGTGCGGTCCCCTACGGCACTGCGTAGGATCCTACGGTCTTGGCGTGCATCCGTGCGTCGCTGCGGTCCGGTCCCAGGTGGACGGGCACGTGCACCTTCCGCCGACCACTGGCGACAACATCGATGTACTGTGGAGACCTCACGCCCCACGTGTTGAGCAATTCGGCGGTACGTCCACCCGGCCTCCCGCATGCCCACTATACGCCCTCGCTCAAAGTCCGTCAACTGCACATACGGTCCACGTCCACGCTGTCGCGGCATGCTACCAGTGTTAAAGACTGCGATGGAGCTCCGTATGCCACGGCAAACTGGCTGACACTGACGGCGGCGGTGCACAAATGCTGCGCAGCTAGCGCCATTCGACGGCCAACACAGCGGTTCCTGGTGTGTCCGCTGTGCCGTGCGTGTGATCATTGCTTGTACAGCCCTCTCGCAGTGTCCGGAGCAAGTATGGTGTTCTTTTTTCCATTTCCAGGAGTGTAGTTTACAGCTGTGTACATAAAAAATACGTTACAGTGTTTCCAACACGGTGGTCAGGCTGTCAACATGACATAGTATAATTGTCATGTCTAATGTACCAGAATATTTTTTTAGTATAGTCGAATTAATAAATTATTGCTAAATGGGAAAACTTGGCTGGCATTAGAGGCATGACAAGGCGATTGAATGTTAAAAACATATCATTGCCGGAAATATTCTCGATGTTTAGACAGACGTGTAATAGAATATTGTTGGACTGCTTTGAACTCCGACTGGTTTCAGTGCCCGTTAGTTGTTGGACGCTTGCACAGGTGTCGTCTTACAGCATCCTCATCTTCCGTCGGTGAGTGATAAGTTAGCAAACACGTTACTGGCGTCTTCAACCGTTTGGCGCATCCCGAGAGTGAAGGCTTTTCAGAGCTATCGTTCAGTAGTTGCCCGCCATTACCGACAACCAGCGAGCGCACGGTGTCTGCAATGTGAATACCGTAAGCTGCATATATACAGGCTTGTCGGTAGTTCCCTAGGCTACAGCGTCCTTAAAGGCGAGTAAAGAGATGAGTTCGGCCCTTTGCAGCTTCGATGCTGTTGGGCTGGATGGAGACTAGCTCAGGCCGCGTCTGACGTGGCAGCAGCGGCGGCGGCAGTGACTGTAACTTCGTGCACGTAATTGCTATCTTCCGTATTTCAAGTGTGTGTCTTTGAGATGGTTTTTTCTTCTCGGATTATCGAGAGACGGCGGATAAACGGTGAGCCTCTCTACAGCCGTATTCACCGTTTCACCACAAGCTCGACGGAGTTTACCATGGCCCTGGAGAGTCGATGGGTTGGTAAGTATAACTACTTGTGGTTTATTTTTGCTTACTTATTTACGGGTTTTATAACGCACGGGTTATTTAAAACAACGTGTTGTGGTGCGTTAATTGCCTTCTTATTCGTTTTTATTCCGCCTGTGAGTGCTGGCCAACCATGGCTGATGTCGGCAGCACAGTTCCTCTAGTATTAAAAGCAGGATGGATGGGGAAGCTCGTTTCTTATTGGTCCAAAGAGAAAGGGGGGAGGGGAAGGGAGTGCTTGGTGCTTATCCTTTCTGCCGGCTTTTCAGGACTTGATTCCCTAAAATCACATGGGGTGATGGCCCTCCCTGAGTGTCTGCTTTGGTACCAGTATGTTTACCGCTAGCAGCCACTTCGGTCGCTTTGGAGATGATTATACACTCCTGGAAATGGAAAAAAGAACACATTGACACCGGTGTGTCAGACCCACTATACTTGCTCCGGACACTGCGAGAGGGCTGTACAAGCAATGATCACACGCACGGCACAGCGGACGCACCAGGAACCGCGGTGTTGGCCGTCGAATGGCGCTAGCTGCGCAGCAATTTGTGCACCGCCGCCGTCAGTGTCAGCCAGTTCGCCGTGCCATACGGAGCTCCATCGCACTCTTTAACACTGGTAGCATGCCGCGACAGCGTGGACGTGAACCGTATGTGCAGTTGACGGACTTTGAGCGAGGGCGTATAGTGGGCATGCGGTAGGCCGTGTGAAGGTACCGCCGAATTGCTCAACACGTGGGGCGTGAGGTCTCCACAGTACATCGATGTTGTCGCCAGTGGTCGGCGGAAGGTGCACGTGCCCGTCGACCTGGGACCGGACCGCAGCGACGCACGGATGCACGCCAAGACCGTAGGATCCTACGCAGTGCCGTAGGGGACCGCACCGCCACTTCCCAGCAAATTAGGGACACTGTTGCTCCTGGGGTATTGGCGAGGACCATTCGCAACCGTCTCCATGAAGCTGGGCTACGGTCCCGCAGACCGTTAGGCCGTCTTTCGCTCACGCCCCAACATCGTGCAGCCCGCCTCCAGTGGTGTCGCGACAGGCGTGAATGGAGGGACGAATGGAGACGTGTCGTCTTCAGCGATGAGAGTCGCTTCTGCCTTGGTGCCAATGATGGTCGTATGCGTGTTTGGCGCCGTGCAGGTGAGCGCCACAATCAGGACTGCATACGACCGAGGCACACAGGGCCAACACCCGGCATCATGGTGTGGGGAGCTATTTCCTACACTGGCCGTACACCTATGGTGATCGTCGAGGGGACACTGAATAGTGCACGGTACATCCAAACCGTCATCGAACCCATCGTTCTACTATTCCTAGACCGACAAGGGAACTTGCTGTTCCAACAGGACAATGCACGTCCGCATGTATCCCGTGCCACCCAACGTGCTCTAGAAGGTGTAAGTCAACTATCCTGGCCAGCAAGATCTCCGGATCTGTCCCCCCTTTTTTCATGTTTGGGACTGGATGAAGCGTCGTTTCACGCGGTCTCCACGTCCAGCACGAACGCTGGTCCAACTTTGGCGCCAGGTGGAAATGGCATGGCAAGCCGTTCCACAGGACTACATCCAGCATCTCTACGATCGTCTCCATGGGAGAATAGCAGCCTGCATTGCTGCGAAAGGTGTATATACACTGTACTAGCGCCGACATTGTGCATTCTCTGTTGCCTGTGTCTATGTGCCTGTGGTTCTGTCAGTGTGATCATGTGATGTATCTGACCCCAGGAATGTGTCAATAAAGTTTCCCCTTCCTGGGACAATGAATTCACGGTGTTCATATTTCAATTTCCAGGAGTGTACATACACTGTAGAAATATTGAAAATTTTTCTGCCATTGCTGAGCGGTGGGCTAGCGTAGTGCTCTCGGTCTTGGATCGGTCGCAGCCAGCCTCTAAGCTCTCTGTGCATCAGCGCTGGAATTGTAGTATTTGCTGCAAGCAGCTCGTTGACCACGTTCGACTAGTAGCAGCTCCTGTGGCTGGCAGCGGCGGTACATACCATATTTAAGTGCGTCTCGGAAATAGGTAGACCTCAGAATTTTGCTGCGACATCACACATTTTATAAATACTTGCGCTGTATGTGGTGGCGTCATTATTTATATCAACAGGACAACGCGCTGGCTTTAACGCTTGCACCATGACGTCACACGTACTAGTAATATTGGGATGACGTAGCAACAGTTAATATGCTTATACAAGGTGATTCTTGTCACGTTTAAATACCCCGTGAACCACGTATCTGATGCTGAGACAAGTAATTTCATATAAGACACATCGGGTTGCCAATATCGGGAAATACCCCAAAAAGGGATGAGAAATTATGAACATGTGACGTCAGCAGATGACATATCAATCCGCACGTGCAGCTGTTTTGCTTGAGCGAGAAGGGATGGTTGAGCGATGCAATATTTGCATTCGAGCAGACGTTGCAAATTTCAGACATCTCTTGTAAACGTGCTCTGTTGTGAAGTTACAAAATTATTGTCCTCGCTGTAACCAAGTAGAAGTTGTTCTTATTTTGTGTTTCTTTCCTTTTGTCCTTTTCCCTCTTTTACAGAGCTTATTTACTACAGAAAACGTAGGTCACTTACTGGTAACGACGCAGTTCGGAAGCTTATACTTATTTACACTTGACGCAATACAGTAGGTTCTTGTGAAGTACTTTGTAATAAACAAGTGGAGACAGATAAATAAAGTAATAAATCTTACATCATTGTATCCGTAAAGAAAGAAGTACTGCCTGCCAGGAGCAGGACTCGGACCCTGAGCCCCCGACGCTAAAGTTGGGCACGTTGTACCAGAGTCACACCCACAAGAATACTCGACTTGGGTTGGGATGGTCAGGTGCAACACAGCAATAGGCACGTGCGACGAGGTACGTCATGTGGCGACGTCACATGTTCAGTATTTGTCATTCAGTTTTGGAATATTTCTCGACATTTATGATCCATGTGTCTTATATTAAAGTAACTGTCTAAGCGTCATCTACGTCGCTTTGGAGGTTTTATAAACGTTAGTAAGAACCATCCTGCATATAGGTCAGTGATACTTCTTTAACGTTAGAAGTCTTTGCAAGTGTATAGTTGTTTTTAAATATTACGTGATCTGGTTATAAATTGTACTGGACATTTAATGTCTTTGCGGGAGCTTATTTATTTTTAAATAATGTGCTGTGGTAACTTGTTTGTATCGTAATTTCTTTATATTTGTTTGAACTTTAAAGTCTTTGCAACAACGTAGCTGTTCTTAAATAATGCGCAGCGGTATTTTGTGACGAGAGCTTATATATTCTTGTATATTTACATAAGCCCTCCGCCCTCAGGCCACAGGCGGCCCATCGGGACCATCCGACCGCCGTGTCATCCTCAGTCGAGGATGCGGATAGGAGGGACGTGTGGTCAGCACACCGCTCTCCCGGTCGTTATGATGGTTTTCTTTAACCGGAGCCGCTACTATTCGGTCGAGTAGCTCCTTAGTTGGCATCACGAGGCTGAGTGCACCCCGAAAAATGGCAACAGCGCACGGCGGCCTGGATGGTCATCCATCCAAGTGCCGGCTACGCCCGACAGCGCTTAACTTCGGTGATCTCACGGGAACCGGTGTATCCACTGTGGCAAGGCCGTTGCCATATTGCCATAAAGTCTATAGAAAATATCGAAAAATATGGAGTTATATGTAATAAATGGTAAAACAGTGTAAAATTTGGAAAAAATATGGAATAATGCGGTAAATGATAAAAATGTGGTAAGTACGTAAAATGGTATAATGAGGGAAAATATGGGAAGAAAATGGGTAAACGAGAGTACTTACATATCTGCCTGGGGGTGATGGTTGGTCAGTGTTGGCATCTCGTATGACGAAATTCGCGTAATTGTCACAATATGTAATGGTACCTGCACCCAGCTGTGGCCCAGTCTGGTTAAAAGGAAAAGAAAGGAAGAGAAAGCACATCCTACTGTCCTTCTCCCCTCTCTTTGTTTTCTCCTCCTCCTTGTCCTTCTGTATGTCCGTCACCTCCTCCCCCTCTCTTTTACCATCTTCTTATCCTCCCCCCCCCCCCCCATATATCTCTATCTCTCCATAGCCTCCTGCCCCCTCCGTCCGTCTCTTCCTTTCCACCCTCGGTACCAATTTCCTGCCATCCTTCTGTCCATCACTTCTCTCCCCCCCCCCCCCCCTCTCTGACGTGAGTCTTGTTTATTTTTATTGCAAATTTAGACCCTGTAGTGTGAATGTTGAACAGAGTAGCGTTTAAAATTTCAAGTATATCTGTTAATACCTTTACTCGAGTTTTGATAGCAACATTTTATATACTGACGGAAAAAAAAATCACAACACCAAGAATGAGTTTTGCGACATCAACAGATATCGGTAGACGCGTTTCTGCATCTGAGAGACGATGTCGATTCGAATTTCGCACCACTCGCATTATAATTGTCCCAGTAGTGCCACTACGAGGATGCAAATCAGGTTTCCTTTAAATACATGATGTAACAGTCGTGATCGTTACTTACCTTTGAGACTGAACGGGGTGAGCTGATGTTAGTCAAGAATGTCTCTAAGGCACAAAGACGCCGCCAACAACACCACACTAAGTTCTGAGCGCGGGCTGCGAAAAGCTGAATGTTCCTTCTGCGACGCTTTAGGAAGACATGGTAGGTATGTAACCGCAGCACGTGATTGCTGGCAGTGATGGTCACTGGAACTTATGGCTGCAAAGAGACTGGACTCCGGCGTCCACGTGGTACTACCGAGAGGGAAGACCACCGTGTTCGGCGTATGGCTCTGGCGGGGCCCACTGCAACTGTATCAGCAATCTGAGGAGCAGTTGGCACCACAGTGACACAACCGACTGTTAGAAATCGGTTACTTGTAGGACACCTCCGAGCCAGACGCCTAGTACCGTGCATTCTACGGACCCCAAGCCACCACCATTTGCGACTTCAGTGGTGTCAAGCGAAAGCTCATTGGAGGGCAGGGTGGAGGTTTGTGGTTCTTTCTGATGAGAACTGGTTCTGCGTCGATGCCAGAGATGGACACGTGTTGGTTAGGAGGAGGCCAGTTGAGGGCCTGCAACCAGCATCTCTGCGAGCTACACAGACTGGGCGTAAACCTGCAATTATGGTCTGGGGTAAGATTTCGTAGGTCAGAAGGAGCATTTTCCTGTTTATCCCACGCACCCTAACTGTAAATTTGTATTTCAATGTGGTGATGTGACCTATCGTGCTGCCATTCATGAACAGCATTCCAGGGGGTGATTTCTATTCGGATAATGCTCTACAGACTCCCGACATGTTACCTTCGCCAGCTCGATCACCAGTTCTGTCTCCAGTCGAGCCCATGTTGGACATCATCGGACGATAGCTCCAGAGTCATCCATAAACTAGCGTCACTGTATTTACCGACCAAGCGCAACAGCCATGGAACTCGTAAAATGACACTCGACACCTGTACAGCACAGTGCACACACGTTTGAATGTTTGCAATTAACATTTTAACTGTTATACCATTTATTAATGTACCAGCATGTCGCATTTGAAATGGCTTATCTCGAGCTTATATTAGCCTGTAATACAACACAAAGGACTACATCTTAAATGGCATATTCAGGTTTTTTCTACGGAAACGAAAGCTAGAAGCACCGTTGAAATTTCCTAGCAGATTAAAACTGTGTGCCAGACCGAGACTCGAACTCGGGACCTTTGCCCTTTGCGGACAAGTCTTTGCCGACCTTTCTTTTTTTTCTGGCAGGATATCACGCGATACCCGTTGAAGTTCATCGTTGAGTTCTTTACTTAGTTTGGTTTTTTTTTTTTTTTTTTTTTTTTTTTTTTTTTTTTTTTTTTTTTTTTTTTTGCTACAGAGGACAGCCAGCGTTCTAACCGAACACGCTGAGCTATCGTGCTTATTGGTGGCAGATGAGGGAAGAAAGGAAAGGAACGGAAGGGAACTGACTGAGCTACCCAAGCACGACTCATGACCCCTCCTCATAGCTTTCCTTCCGCCAGTCTTGCAAGGTTCGCAGAAGAGCTTCTGTGAAGTCTGGAAGGTGGGAGACGAGGTACTGGCGGTAGTCAAGTTGCGAGGACGGATCGTAAGTCGTGTTTGGGTAGTTCAATCAGTTGAACACTAGTTCGTGAAAGGCAAAGGCCACGAGTTCGAATCTCGATCAGCCACACAGTTTTAATCTGTGTGTAATTTGATAGCAGCGTACAGTCCGCTACAGAGTGAAAATTCCATTACAGAGGTACAGTTAATGAAGGCAGAGTTAATTTCGCTGTGACAAACCTACTTCCTCCTGAAATACGGAGGCTGTAAACGATGGCAACCGCGCCATAGTTTCTGCTGTAATGCGCAGAGCAAGGGTTGCCTACAGCAGGTTTCAGAACAGTGCTGGCAACCCACATTACGGCAACACAGCCGTATGGGAGAAACTGTGGGACCGTTCCCATTATTTAAAGTCTAAATATTCCACAAGGTATAAGACTTAGAGCAGTGAAAGCAAGTCTGTAATTAGTAATTGTACCTCCAGTTTTTATTTCGGTAGGAAAAACATGAACGTCCCCTTTAAAGAAACGTAAGTTTCTGTTGTAAGTCATGTATGTTTACTTGTAGGGACTATGCATTCTGTCCACTGTGTAAGCCCCAGCCATTGGTGCATCCTGCAGAATAGCATTTTTCACCTTTTGTTTCATTTCGGAAATATGTTAGGTGGCAAAGGTATGTGGGGTATCCTGCGTGTGGCCTATATTCTTCCAAACGTTTATTTGAGTAACGAGTAAAGTAAACTGGTCAAGAGATTTTGAGATTTTTGGTAAAGATGTTTCCCCTTCATATATTACATATACATTTCTATATTATATACATATTAAAAGTATGTCCGTCCGAATGTTCATTAGAGTATCGTATTAAAATCTGAAGTAAATTGGTCAAGAAATTTTCGAGATTTTTCGTAATAACGTTTTCCTGTTATATATTAAATATTTTATATTCTTCATATATTTAAAATAGTTATATCAAACACGTACGTATTCGAAGGTAACGTTGTGCGTAGATTTCAGGTCACTCGTCCACTAATTTTCGAGTTCGCGAGCACAAACATACGCAGGGTGAATTCTAGCAACCCTGCCCGGCTTCGCACGGCTAGCATTAAGTATCTACGGCCAGACTACATGTGTAGCGTAGCGTATTTTGTTTTCGGGCCGCTCCGTACCGTTATTAATAAATTTCAGAAAACCACGTTAAGAAGCTGAATATCATAACTTTCATATAACTTACGTGATGTATGCAGTGCACGGCAGGAAAATTGTCTAGAGGTACAAATGTCGTGTGCTCCAAATTGAATTCGCGTTTCAGAGGACACTAGAACATCATCAGCATAGAATAACGTCTAGGGTGCGGTTTTCAGCAGATGTCTTGTGACGGTATCCGTGACCGTGATGAATAGGGGAGGCGAGAAAGCACATCCCTGACGCCGCACACGTACAGAAACAGGAAACTCGCCCTCAGTCCAGCAGTTGACTGTACTCGTCTCTTCGTGTCATGGTAGGAGAGTCTGACCCATCTTACTAGTTTCTCAGATACTTCATGCTTCCGCAGGGCAAGCTAAATCAATTCGTGCGCCGCTCGGTCAAAGACCGTTTAGAGGTCGAGGAAGCCTTAGTGTAGGGGCTTTGACATATCGCGGGGTTTTTCAATAAGCAGGCGCCCGGCATGGATAGTATCTGTTACCCACAGCTCTTCACAAATCGATGTTGATTGGTGTTGAGACTAATAATTTGTGGGACCCTGTTGTCTTATACGTTCAAAGACCCCTCCGTTGTATGTATTGGGCGATACGTGTCACGTTTATCCGTATTATTCTGACTTCTGGCCTTCAAGTAAAGTACGAGCTGCTGTCACGGAAACTAAGATTCTCAGGTGCAAATCTTGACTAACAGTGCGCAATCACATCACAAATGGCTAAGTTCGTGAGTTATATGAAGTAGCAGCAATGGTAGACAAGATGAGAGAATGTCGTCTACTGTGGTACAGGCATGTTCTTAGAAGAGCTGCAACAACAGTGGAAAAGATTGATTTTAGTTTGAGAGTAAATAGTAAACGGCCAGTAGGAAGATCTACGCAGCGATGGCTTGAAATCCTGCACAAAGATCTCTTGATCTCAGACCTGCACCCAGATCAGGCAGAAGGTGGGATATAATGGTAACGGAGCGAAAACAGCGAACTCCGCCAGCATACGGGGCAAGGAAGAAGAAGAAGAATAGGAAGTGGAAAAAGAAGAAAAAAACCCTATTAACAATGAGATATGAAAGTAAAAAAATGGTTCAAATGGCTCTGAGCACTATGGGACTCAACATCTTAGGTCATAAGTCCCCTAGAACTTAGAACTACTTAAACCTAACTAACCTAAGGACAGCACACACACCCATGCCCGAGGCAGGATTCGAACCTGCGACCGTAGCAGCCCCGCGGTTCCGGACTGCAGCGCCAGAACCGCACAGCCACCGCGGCCGGCGATATGAAAGTAGAAAACGTCATACCCGTTACCTATAACACAGTGTATAGAAGTACAGACAGATGAGAAGACAGAGCCCGGATAGGGGTATGATGCATCACAGGCTAAATAAGATTCTTCGGTGATTCCTGGTTACCGTGATGCACGTTCGCTATTAGTTGCTTATTTTATTACGAGTACGTCATTTTCATTTAGTTGCGGACGGTATGAAAGTAGCGATAGATATCTACAAATATGAACGGAAGCGAAACGGCTGCAACATAAAGAGATATGGGCACTGAATCATTTTTTGACTGCGTGAAACAAGATACGATCTGATATTCACTATCTGTGTGAATTATGACACGAGGCAAATGATTTGTGGCCAAGTGTGAACGATCACCTGAGGCCGTGAGTTTATTCGCAGTGAAGAGAAGAGCGCTCATCTGTGAAAAATTAGAGAGAAGATTTGGAACTCAGTATTGACGCAACGACTAGATATGTCACGATGACGACAAATGCGCTCTCATGATAATTAAATAATGCAAGACAGTATCTATAGCTAGTTGTTGCTTGATAAGTGATATGTTTATATGAGGGAATAATTTAAAAAAGCTAGTCCTTGCCTACAAGCATATCAGGAATAGATAGAAGCCAGCTGCATGTGTAACTTCCTATCGACGAGGCGAAGCACAATCTCGGATGAGACAAGGAAATGGGCCGTGGTCTTTTCAGATAAGCATTGCCACATTTATTTTTAGGTGATAACTGAAACCACGCTGGATGGGCGGACTAGGATTGCAAGCCAGAACCGAATGTAATTTTATTGCCGTCATCTCGCTCGGTGTTGGAAGTAGAGGTAATTTTGTAGAATCGTAATATCAATTACAGAATTTCAGGCAAATAGCGTATACGACTGTCCGTCACGTCTTAGGTTAAGCGACAATCTCACGACACAAACTGCACCTGGATAGGATAATTTTGTGATTCCAATTTTGAATAAATGGTGGGGTTCCGTTCTCAAAAATTTGGGAACAGTGTGAAAGATACAGTGATACTGGTTTAATCACTTACTCCCGAGACAAAGCAAGGAATGCTTACGAACAATCACAATTTGATCAGATAAGGTGAACTAAGCAAATAATTGAGTAAGAAATTTGCAAAAACTAATCTTTTTTTTGTGTGCAGACGTCTCAGTTCGACGGCTATGAAATGAACTACACTTCCGTCTCTGACAAAATTAAGTCATAACGTTCGTTAATTTCGGTTTTTATGAATAGCATTATCGTCGAAAGAGCGTATCAGAGAATATCTTGTAGTGTATCCTGAAATGCAGTTTCGTCACTACTAACATGTTACAGCTACATTTCACTATTCGGATGATAACCTAAAGTTACCGAAAGTTCTACTACAGCAAGAATGATGAAAATCCCACTTTCCTCAAGGAACGAGGTCCACGATGAAACACTGTACAAAGATCACACCTGAAATTCGTAAACCTCTTGCTACACCATTTTGATATGATGCAGTCACGGTTGACCATGGTCCTTCTTCTACGATTGTCGAAATATAAAAAAAGTTATTTCTCGCTCAAGACAATGCTAACGATGGGACGTTAGTCCACTACAGTAAGTAAATAACGAGAAATTCAAAGGTCTGCACTTCGTTGTCCTAAATTTTGTTCTATAACTATCAGTAAAATGCTTCCATGTGTGTACAGTATGCTTCCTGCGGACGTCGAAAAGCTTCCACACATCTTCAGCTAGTCTTGAAGACGATACATACGTCACATCATGCCTCACAATCGCTTCCCTCCCTTCGCAGTATTCTATGATTTTTGAAACGATAACCAAGTTAAAAGCAGGCACCTTACGCAATATCAATTACTTTATAATTTTATATAGTGATCCACACACAATGCTGTTTAAACAAATGAAGTTTCAAGATAGTTTATATACGCTAAGATACATTCAAGGAACAGAATTAACATAATTCCTTACGTTAACAGTTGGTGAACAGTGTGATAGTAAAAAGCAGTCCTAAAAATTTGCCTAATAGTGTCATGAGATGTATGAAACGCAAGATACAAACAAAATACATTTACTTACGTTCAAAGTACTCTCCCACGGTATTACACAGTCCTGGAAACGTTTAAAATCTTGCTGGAAATCACCAAAGAAGCCTCCTTTCCCAGTGGATCAAAGCACTGATGTTAAACGTCCTTGAATATTCATTACGACTGCACAACTTATTCCTTTCAGAATTCATTTGAGGCAGGGTACAAAGAGGCGTCTGTAGCTATCACGCCACTGATGTACATCTCCATCTTTAAGGCGTAAATCGCCTTATGGTGTGTAGCACTGATACAACTATCACCCCACCGACCCTCTCCTGTTCCATTCAAGAATGGTGAGTGACAATTGAGGAGCCTCCGCCTGAGTTGTAATTTCTCTGACTATCGTCATCTTTGTTGTTCACCATACATTACCTTGCCTGACTTTTCGTGGAATGTACGCTCTCGGAATGTTAGCAGTACTCCTCTCCGTGATGCATAACACCTCTGTTGCAGCGTCTGCAGCTAGAGTTTGCAGAGTATCTCCGCAACTTTCTCGCGCTTAATAAGCGAGTCCATCACGAAACACGCCACTTTCCTTTGGATGTTCGAAAACAGTTAAGTAAGATTAGTCGGAAGGGGACGTCAGTTTGTGGGTGGCCATTCTCGTACTGTAGACTCCAGCTTCCCATCTCATACAACACTAAGCGGACAACAGCCGTTCCTCAGCTGCTTCGGAGAACTTTGCGTTGATCGTTAGACATTCAGATATAAAGTTCCAGTTTATCACGTCGTTGATTACTGCATTTTTTCTATTCTGGGCTTTCTGGGAGTGGCTCTCAGGGCGGTATGGTGAACCGGAGAACAGCATACTATATGTGTTGTGTTGTGCTTATCAACCAGTTTACGTTGCACAGTTATGTAGGTCTTCCACACACGCAAATATTAGTGAATTTCAGGGTTCACGCTGTCATTGTTAACATCCAGTTCATCCAATATGAGCCCCATAGACAACGTCGCATTTGAGCCAGCATCTGCCGCACCTGCCCCGTCTTGTCTGTAATCACGCATGTAGACTGCATAGCGAACGATGCACTTCACCTATGCGTTAGAGAACCTAAAAGTATTTGGGCTATGCATATATAATCGGAAAAAACGTCATAAGTTACCGAATAAAAGGCGGCTGCAGCGTAAAAATGCAGTCGATTAAAACATAGATATGGTGGTATAAATGTATTAAACAAAATGAAGAAAGGTAAAAGAACAAAACGCTCGTTCACATGAATATGACTACAAAAATTGGATGTTTGCTTTATTTCTTCATGCAATTCACTCCACAGCCTAGGAGCTCAAACACGATTAACAAAAAAATGGTTCAAATGGCTCTGAGCACTATGGGACTTAACATCAGAGATCATCAGTCCCCTAGAACTTAGAACTACTTAAATCTAACTAACCTAAGGGCAGCACACACATCCATGCCCGAGGCAGGATTCGAACCTGTGACAGTAGCGGTCGCGCGGTTCCAGACTGAAGTGCCTAGAACCGCTCGGCCACTGCGGCCGGCCACGATTAACACAGATAAGTTAATCAAACTTCGGTTTCCATGCCTTACATATGGAAGTCATTTGAGTATATAACTTTCAACGTTCTACAAGTAGGCGTTTAAAGCTTAAGATACCTTTACACGTATTCGGCCATAGTAATTATTTCGTCGCTGAATAGCTTTATGTTAGTGTTCCACGCTAGAAGACGTATAATCTTTTCTAGTGAAAATGGTTCAAATGGCTCTGAGCACTATGTGCTCAGAACCATTTGAACCTCTGCGAAAAACGAATGGAAAAAACCAATCAACTGGATGTTTGGATGTCTCCATTCGTTTCTCGCACAGGAGCCTGAAGGTGACGCAAATCAAACATTGAATCTGATCGCTTAAACAATAAAATTTTTAGTAATGTCTGTAGCTATTGGTATCCTTTTCTCCCACTTATGACTGATGTGATCCACAAGTACATCCAGTATTAACAGGAGGATGGTTGAGGGAGCTTTTTACTTATTGGCCAAGAGAGAAAGGGGAGGACGGGAGCGGAGTGTTTGGTTCTTATCTGCTAAGACATGCACATATCTCCGCTGGCGTTCCAAGGACATGTTTCCCGATATCCAAGTTGCCCTCACTGAGTACCTGCTTTCGTACAAGTGTCGCCTCGGGGACGATTACACGTAAGTTATTGAAATATTGCAATTTTTTTACCATTGCTGGCTTGTCGACTAGAGCAGTCTTTGCGGTCCTGGGTCGATCACAGCCAGACTCCACGCAGTCTATGCGTCAGCATTCTGAGCGCTGCATATCCTAAAGGCAGTTTACTTAATGAGTTCGACTCATAGGAGTTCCTACGGCTAGAAGCAATGGTATATACCGTATTTAAGTGCGTCTTGGAAATAGGTAATTATTAATATTTGTGCAAAATTTCGTGATTTCATTATTTCTAGCACATGGAGAACGCATTCGTTTAATGCACACACAAAACTAGTTACGTAGGGATGACGCAGCAAGCGTTTATTTGTTCATGTATAGCACATTGGTATTTCTTGAACATTTAAAATCTTTGCAAGAACGTATTTGTTGTTAAATATACTCTCACAGTCAGTGAGACCATTTCATATGGACGCTGCATTGTTATAATACAAATTAGGACTCCATACAACTGTTGTGAATGTTAGCAAGAAAAAAGAATGCAGGCATTAAAAGAGTATAATGAAATTAAAATGGTCTCCATATATAAGGGTGGTTCAAAAAGAAACGATCCGGAGTCTCGGATGCGCAAACCGGTGACAGGAGGGTAATACCCTGCCGTGTGTAACGAAGTGTGGTTCCGACCAGAGCGTGGAAGTTCGCAGCCCGTCGCTGAAGAGCACCTGTGCACGTCACGTGACAATCCAGAGCTAGCAGCAGTATGGTCAATCGTTCAATGCTGCCAGTCGCATTGCACCTGGAGGCGTCAGCAGATGAGCAAAGGGGTGTTGTTCGTTTTCTGACAGCGGCAGGAGTAGGAGGAACGGACATTCATCGACTAATGTCACAAGTGTACGGCGAACATTGCATGTTCCTGGCAAGGGTCAAGGCGTGGCACAAGGGCTTCAGGGAAGGACGGGTGTCGTTAGCCAACGATGCCCGGTCTGGAGCACCACACTGCATTACCGGTGACATCGTCCAGCTGGTGGACGCCCTCATTACACAGGACCGCCCAGTGACAGTGAAAGCCATAGCCGCCGTGGTCGGATTGAGCATCGGAAGTGTTCACACCATTATGGAGGGACGACTGCACATGCGCAAAGTGTGTGCCCAATGGGTGCCCCACAGTCTTCAACCAATCGAGGAAGCATGTAGTGGAACCGCGCGACCACTACGGTCGCAGGTTCGATTCCTGCCTCGGGCATGGATATGTGTGTTGTCCTTAGGTTAGTTAGGTTTAGGTAGTTCTAAGTTTTAGGGGAATGATGACCTCAGATGTTGAGTCCCATAATGCTCAGAGCCATTTGAACCATTTTTTTAAACATGTGGAATGGCCCACTGTCTTGCTCATCTGCAGCGTTACACTCGGGAATGGAATGCGTTCCTGGCACGCGTGGAGGCTGGAGATGAGTCATGGTGTCATCATTTCGAACCAGAATCAAAACGAGAAGGTATACAGTGCAAGCCATCCAGGGTCACCACCACCAAAAAGACCAAGGCCATCCACACGTGTGCAGCGAAGGTTATGCTGATGTTCTTCTTCGACCAAGATGTACCCCTTCTTATTCACTTCCTGCACCATGGGACAAGAGTGAACGCCCAGAGTTACTCGCAAACTTTGACCACCCTTCGCCAAGCGATCAAATCAAAACGACCGTGCAGTCTCACCCGTGGGATCATTCTGCTCCACAACGTTGTAAAGCCTCATACGGCCAACACAGTCCCGGCAATCGTGCAGAAGTCCGCAGCTCGTGGTCGTGCGGTAGCCATCTCACTTCCCACGCCCGGGTTCCCGGGTTCGATTCCCGGCGGGGTCAGGGATTTCCTCTGCCTTGTGATGACTGGGTGTTGTGTGCTGTCCTTAGGTTAGTTAGGTTTAAGTAGTTCTAAGTTCTATGCGACTGATGACCATAGATGTTAAGTCTCATATTGCTCAGAGCCACTCCTGCAGAAAATGAAATGGGAGTTTCTCGGCCACCCTCCATACAGCCCGGACTTCTCTCTCAGTGATTACGCAATTTTTGGTCCCCTTAAAAATGATATTAGGTGCAAACGATTCCCCTCGGACGACGACGTCCAGCTTTACGTGTGGAACATCGCATTCCCGGGAATTTTATGAGACAGCCATTCACCGTCTTGTGTCACAGTGGGACAAGTGTCTCAACAGCCAGAGTCAATACTTCTAACATACTGGTACTCGTTTCTATAATTATGTTTCCGGCTCGTTTCTTTTTAAACGCGCTTATATTTAAGAATGTGTTCACCCGCCATTCATTACTTAGCTTGCACGGTAGCAGAACTTCTTCAGTTCATCTACTAAACGTAGTACAAGACTTGAATCACGACGAATGCTTACCTATACGAAACTAGTTGTGCATAATAAATAAACAGCAACACAACGAAAATGAAAAGTTATATATTGGTGAAATCTTATAAAGATATCAGACGCGTGGCAGCGTCGTCCTGTAACAATGTTTGTTCGACTGAAGATGACGAGAAGGAAACTCGTTGGAACATTGCTACAATACGACGCTGTCACTAGACTGATATCCCGAAAATCTTTCATCAATGACATTTGCCGAGAAAGGATACATTCCACATATCTAAAACTATTCACCGATCACGAGGTTCTCTATAACTAACAGTGCATAAATACGGTGGAAGTGCGAATTAAAAAACCGCCTTCAGACACATTTTTTGTGTTTCATTAAATACATGATGTATTTCCTACACTGTGGGTCCATCATCGTGTGTAATTTGTCTTAATACATGTTTTTTTTTCTTGAATGAGGTGAAACGCATATTCCTGTCATGGAAATATTTTATATTAGATTATGAATTTCGCAAGTCAAACGCGGAAAATATTTGAGAAGTAGTGGAAAAATGAACAGTGTAAACTTACCACATAATCAAAGACAATCGTTTTAAACTTCTTAGCCCCGTCATACATACCTTCAAATCATATGGTTCAAATGGCTCTGAGCACTATGGGACTCAACTTCTGCGGTCATTAGTCCCCCAGAACTTAGAACTAGTTAAACCTAACTAACCTAAGGACATCACACACATCCATGCCCGAGGCAGGATTCGAACCTGCGACCGTAGCAGCGGCGAGGTTCCAGACTGCAGCGCCTAGAACCGCACGGCCACTTCAGCCGGCTACATTCCTTCCTTCATCCTGTTCGTACATATCACTTAACTCAAGAGGCGCATTTGCTTACACATGTTTGTAAACATTTCAGAGACGTTTTTATACATGGTGTCAGAAATCTGATTATTAAACAATAACTTTAGGATAGGTCTTCAAAATTACTGAAATAACTGTGGCTTGTGAAATCTGATTCTTCAGTTACCTTAGATTCTGGCACTACGAATAAATTCATCTTTGATCACAGCATGTGCAGAAAAATCTGTGTAGTGTTTAAAAGCATGTGTACTCAAATGTGAAGCGATATGTACGAGCAGGATGGAGGGAAGAATGTATGATGGTGCTGCGAAGTTAAAAAAACGGCTCTGAGCACTATGGGACTTAACATCTGAGGTCATCAGTCCCATAGAACTTAGAAGGACATCACACACATCCATGCCCGAGGCAGGATTCGAACCTGCGACCGTAGCGGTCGCGCGGTTCCAGACTAAAGCGCCTATAATCGCAAGGCTACACCGGTTCAAGCAAAAAAATATAACATGTATTAAGACAAATTATACCTGATGATGGACTCACAGGGCCCGAAATTCATAGTGTATTTAATGAAAGCGAAAAGAGTGGCTGGAAGCGGTTTTTTAATTCACCCTTCCAGTTTATTGAATACAGTCACATTTGAAGATGCAAAATATGGACAACATTTTTGAAAAATATAATATGTTATTCGGTTGTAATTTATCGTGGTTTGTGCCGCATTGTCGGCGGCGGGGTGAGATACTCCGCGACGTGGGTAATTGAAATGGCATGGCTACAGTGGAGGTGGTACAGAGTGCAGCCGGTGCGATGCGCCTGCTGCTTGCTGTAGCGTCCGCGGCGTTTCCCTTTTGGCTGCGCGGCTGCGCGTACAAAGGCCGCCGCATTGACGTCTGCGGTGAGTTATTCGGGCCTTTCATTTCCCGCGTCGGCCCGGCCCAAGAAACTTCGCCATTCAAGCTTAATACGTGACTTGTTTCCCTGCGCACAACTTTCGTCCCGGGGAAGTCTCCGTTCGCATTGTGACCGATACTACCCAGTTAAGGGAATGGCGCCGTGATAAATCCGCGCTCGCCGAAAGACGCTTCACCCGCGTAGCCGAGTCGTCACTGTCTGCGCCCGTGTGACTCCGCACCCGAGGATGTCAATCACGCAAAAATACCTCGCGTTCATGCTGCGGAAGCAGAGAAAAGCTCTCTGATGCTGCAAATGTTCTGCCGCAGAAATCCATTCGTGTTGGATTTACTTATCTGAATGTATGCTCAATCAGGTTTGCGCTACTCGCGCATTAATGTCAAAACACTAGAATCGCATGCCAGAAGGGTAACACTCAAATACACGTCCGGCGATCGAGATTTGTTTTTTCTGTGCTTTTTCGAATTTCCAAATTGCGTAATAACAATGTCAGCATGGTTTTTACAGGTAATCATGGCCATTTATTTTCCCTTAAGTAGACTAGTCTTCCGTCTTCAATCATCTCAGTGTCGACAGGATTTCAGTTCTTAATAATCCTTCACTCCGGAAATTAAGGAATAAAAAAAGATTACGGTTTAACAACCCGTCGTCGACAAGGAGACTAGGCCAAGTTCGGACTGGGGAAGGACTGAGAAGCAAATCGGCCTCGTCCTTACAATCGAACCATCCCGCAAGTCTCCTTAAACGATTTAGGTAAATTACGAAACACCTACACGTGAGTGGCTGTCCTTCAGAATTAGATTGTATATCGCAGGATAACTAGAAAATGGCAAACTGGCGAAACGACACTCATCGTGTATTTAAATAACGAGCTAATAAAATCATTGTGCACCAGAAAACAGGAAAATATGTAATACGTCTTTTGCTGACCTAACTCGTGCTGCGGACCCATCTGAAAGGACCATGCGGCGGATGATGCTGTAGTATGCAGAGAAGTTGCAGCATTAGAAAATTGCAGCGCAATGCAGGAAGATCTGCAGCTGATAGGCACTTGGTTCAGGGAGTGGCAACTGACACTTAACATAGACAAATATAATGTATTGCGAATACATAGAAAGAAGGATCCTTTATTGTATGATTATATGATAGCGGAACAAACACTGGTAGCAGTTACTTCTGTAAAATATCTGGGAGTATGCGTACCGAACAATTTGAAGTGGATTGATCGTATAAAATTAATTGTTGGTAAGGCGGGTGACAGATTGAGATTCATTGGGAGAGTCCTTGGAGAATGTATTCCATCAACAAAGGAGGTGGATTACAGAACACTCGTTCGACCTATACTTGAGTATTGCTCATCAGCGTGGGATCCGTACGAGCTCGGGTTGACAGAGGAGATAGAGAAGATCCAAAGAAGAGCGGCGCGTTTCGTCGCAGAGTTATTTGGTAAGCGTGATAGCATTACGGAGATGTTTAGCAAACTCAAGTGGCAGACTCTGCAAGAGGGGCGCTCTGCATCGCGGTGTAGCTTACTGTCCATGTTTGGAGAGGGTACGTTTCTGGATGAGGTATCGAATATATTGCTTCCCCCTACTTATACCTCCCGAGAAGATCACGAGTGTAAAATTAGAGAGATTCGAGCGCGCACGAAGGCTTTCCGGCAGTCGTTCTTCCCGCGAACCATACGCGACTGGAACAGGAAAGGGAGGTAATGACAGTGGCACGTAAAGTGCCCTCCGCCACACACCGTTGGTTGGCTTGCGGAGTATAAATGTAGATGTAGGCATTTCAGCTTCGTTGTATCGCTGGATAATTAAATTGGAAGTATTAAGATTTGTCCTGAACACCACGATTTCCCTTTCGTCTGTTCTCTGATTCCGCTTAAATCGCTAGCATTCCAAAAATGGTGGTGCAGTGATAAGACGGTAGACTAGAATTAGTAATAAACGGTGTGCGTCTCCTTGTCGGTCCATTCTAGGTGTGGTTTCCTCAGGTCTCCCTGTACCACTCAAGGGGACTGTGTCGACGCACCTGGATATTCACAAGTGTTATCACTCCCCTTCCGGGATTCAGAGAGACATGCCGGGCTCAGATGGATTCCGACCAGTAGATTAACGACGAGATCCAGTGTACTGGCCAGCTAGGATGTGGCTTTTAGGCGGTTTCCCACAGCCGATTAAGTGAATACCTAGTTGGTACCCACGTCCTGCTTCAGTGACACAATTGGCAAACATTTCGAAAACGTTGTCACCCTTTGAAGTGAGATAACACTAGACGCAGAAAGAACGGCATTCTGTCACCCGCTATCACTAATATTTCCAAATCCAGATTAACACGCCGATCCCGGGAAAATACAGAATGATGCCGAGAACAAGAAGAGTCTAGGGAATATTAATATTTTTCTTTTGAATAGCCCACTGTGGATTTTCTTCCCCATCCTCGTCGGACTAACATTGTGGTTTCGATGGGATGTTGAAGTTAATTAAAAATCATGGTAGTTGGTTGGCAGGACGAATTTCTCTGTCGTTCTATATCTGGGGAGCCAAATAAATATTTATACGAAATGTACACTTCTCAGATCAATTTAAAAATCTCATAATTATCACGTAATATGTAAGGAAAAGTCACTCAGTTGTAATACACATGACGCTATGTCGTAATACAGCATAATGTACTCAAATTTATTTACGAATGTTTTCCGTAATTGTTATCTATATGAACATCTCAATGAAATATTATCCTATCGTAGCATAAATAAAGGCGAATGTGTCCTGGGCAGAGTTAGGGATTTAAAAGAAGCGAACTAACTTTTTGATTCATCTGGCAGCTTCAGAGACTTTCAAACCAAATATCTTGACATATTCGCGAATTTTTACTTGTTGCTGTTAATACCCCTGTCACGTTATATAACGCGTCCTATCAAGTAAAGTAATATGATAGATTATGTCATGTCGTATGATATTACACATGCCATTATATTATCCAACATGACATTTGTCATGTCGTGCAATATAATCCCCACTCTGAGTACTCCCTATTACCGATGCACCCCCAGTCTTGTATACTTTCTATTGTAGATGCATTGTACTCTCTAGAAGGACATAAACTGATGTCTGCTTGTTCTTACACAGCTCACCATATATGTAGCAGAGGGTGGGTCTAAGAGAGTTCACTGCACTGGGGAGGTAGGGTAAGCATGTAAAAAGGCGCAAATATGTCAAATTTGATTTAAATGTCTTTGAAACTGCCCCATATGTCGAAAAGCTAGTTCCATTATTGTTACATCCCAAATTCCGCCCATGACATACCTTTTCTTTGTGCTACGACAGGAGCGTTTTCATTCTGGTTCCCAACTTTTACTCTACCATAATTTTGATATTAGACAACCATAGCTTGGCAACCGATGTAGATTTTTGTTCACTCGAATGACGACTGATCCGATACAGGTTTTGCATTATCTTTCGAACCATGTTGCTTATATCGTGGACTCTGTTAATGCTTTCAAAAAGCAGCAGGACGACTATTAATTACATGCACTTGTCTAACCTCTTACAAAATATGAACCAATTCGCACACGTTCGAAACACGCATGTGGTGCGCTTCAAAAACCTCCCAGAAAAACGTTTTTTTGTCGCGTAAAATCCAAACGAAAAGAGACTTTTTTCAGTCCATTAAAACTTATCTTAGGCCAAGGTTCGATACATGGGTGAATAATCGTTTTCATTCCAATCCGGAGCTGTTTAAGGTTGACAGTCTTTGTCCGTAAAATCCGAAGGAGGTTGTCTGTTTTTGCACGTAAAATCCGAAAGGTGCGCGTGCAAATTGTGCCACTAGCCGAGCACGAGTTTCAGTAGAATTAAAATCTTATGTAAAACTTTGCTTAATATACTGCAACACAGCTACAGTAAGACAGATGTTCGATTGGTTATACAAATATCCTCCCGCCCGGGCTATACCAAAAACTTTTCACCCTGTGTTCCTAACTCAAACAGGAACATAGCACCAAGACGCCTGCCCACCCAATACCCCAATTCTGAGTGCAGCTTCTCATACAAATACAGAACTTCCGCGCTATACCGATAGGTATGCGGTAACTACTCCTGCACCCATGAAAACCACAGCTAACCGCTATCGTTGATTGCCTCGAACTAACAGCACCGTTTTTCCTCTACGTAACCTGAGGTCAACGAGGCTATTTGTAAATCCATTATGAAAATTTGCAACTACTAAAGAGGATCCGTCTTTAGTACTGAAATTAGCGACGAAGGATTCGGCCTGCCAGCAGTACGTCTCCTAAAGCACGTTCAGTGGGATTAAATTCTTCCCGCGGAATCCCACTCAAACTCATATCTTATAGAAATTCACTAGACAAGTGAGCTAAATCACGACGAGCATCGCAGTCCATAAAAAGGAAAGTATTGCCAATAACAGAGGTCGTAAGATCTCGTCCCTATATGCTACAGACACCGCAGAATTGTTTAGGACGATTTTGAGATCATAATTTCGTCCAATGTTGGTTCCTTTCGTCACGAGTCTGTGATCGCTACGTGGGGACATTTTGGTTGCAAACATAGAGTTGTCTTGTGTTTCACGTGTAGTGGTGTCGGTCGCCAGCCCTGACACTAAATCGTAAATTGCTACGAGTGTTCTCATTGGGTTTATGGAGTTTTATGAAATACCCCACAAGATGATTTCATTTTTTAACGGTTGATGGCTCTGATCCTGACCGAAGACCATTCTTATCACATGCCTTACCCTTCGCTGCTTATAGAAAACTACTTGGTTCTCCATGCCATTGTTACGAAAACGCCAGGCAATAATTCATAGCATGTAACTTACCTAAACAAAATAACAAATGTGAAATAATAATGTTGTAGATCTTATAGTTCGAGAAAAAGTTTTCTGTCCTCTTCGCAAAACACACTGCCACGACAAAATCCACCAACCAGCATGCAATCTAGCAAAGATGTACTTGGATGAGAGACGTGAGTGTCGTCTTTACTTCATCACAGCCTGTCAGAAATCTCTAGATACGATCTGACGAGGATATAGTGCCTAATTTTGCATTACACACGCGAAACATACAGGTACAGTGTTCTCAAAACAGAAAGTATTTGTTAACGCAGGAGTTTTCTGGTTAGAGCTCTAATTATCGAAGTTACCAAGAATACTTGTCAGACAATCTGCTCGACGTTAACGACAATAGCTGTCACACAATCTCCTCGGCGAAATTCGAGTCGATTTTACGTAAGCATGCTTCCGGAAAATAAGCCCCAGGCGATTTTCCTGCCGCCAAGATGGCGCGTCTTCAGGCATCTTTCGCCCACGTTTCGGGGTAACGGTTGTTCGTCCAACTGGCGATTCTACGATTGGCCTAAAATCCAGGTATCTTGGTCTCCATGAACTCAAACAACTGTTCTACACCGTTCATCGTCTCACGGAATATATATAATAGTAGCGACTCAATATGCAAGTAAATACAGCTCCTCTTATATTAGTAAAGTAACCACTTCAAAAGCGATTGGCGTATATATAATTTGCCAAGGCTGCCAACTTTCAGCAGGGATGGGACTGGCAAATAGTTTCGATCAGTTCTCGAATACATTTTTGCTGTATGACAACTATTTGTATCGTACAGTTTTTCCTTTACACTTTACAAATATGTATACAGCTGTAATAACAGAATTTAAGTCTAATATAAACCGTTATGAACGAACATCTAGTATCTTCATGTAATTTGTCAAACTGTGGGTCACCAGGAAGAAATATTCTAGTCAATCATATAATTTTGAGGGTCGTTCTTCTGTGATCTGTTCTGTGATTCTGTGGGGTTGTTTGCTTACATCATTTGTATGAAAAATATGCTCATCTGGGTTCTAATTTTGTTTAGCGATGACCTCGTTTTGCGAGGCAGGTCTAATTCAAGTGGTTTCTGGGCGATATGCGGTGTATTATTATGATTTTGTTGTCCAATCCATTCTTAAGTCCATGCGTTGGTAAGGTTTAACTCATCTTCCACTGTGACACTTGCTGTCTTTGTTTTACAATGGAATGAAGAACACTTACAAAAAAAAAAAAAACAGCACAAGACACATTATTTATATTAGCCATAGACTCAAAGTATACAAGCAAAAATATACACTCCTGGAAATTGAAATAAGAACACCGTGAATTCATTGTCCCAGGAAGGGGAAACTTTATTGACACATTCCTGGGGTCAGATATATCACATGATCACACTGACAGAACCACAGGCACATAGACACAGGCAACAGAGCATGCACAGTGTCGGCATTAGTAAAGTGTATATCCACCTTTCGCAGCAATGCAGGCTGCTATTCTCCCATGGAGACGATCGTAGAGATGCTGGATGTAGTCCTGTGGAACGGCTTGCCACGCCATTTCCACCTGGCGCCTCAGTTGGACCAGCGTTCGTGCTGGACGTGCAGACCGCGTGAGACGACGCTTCATCCAGTCCCAAACATGCTCAATGGGGGACAGATCCGGAGATCTCGCTGGCCAGGGCAGTTGACTTACACCTTCTAGAGCACGTTGGGTGGCACGGTATACATACGGACGTGCATTGTCCTGTTGGAACAGCAAGTTCCCTTGCCGGTCTAGGAATGGTAGAATGATGGGTCCGATGACGGTTTGGATGTACCGTGCACTATTCAGTATCCCCTCGACGATCACCAGAGGTGTACGGCCAGTGTAGGAGATCGCTCCCCACACCATGATGCCGGGTGTTGGCCCTGTGTGCCTCGGTCGTATGCAGTCCTGATTGTGGCGCTCACCTGCACGGCGCCAAACACACATACGACCATCATTGGCACCAAGGCAGAAGCGACTCTCATCGCTGAAGACGACACGTCTCCATTCGTCCCTCCATTCACGCCTGTCGCGACACCACTGGAGGCGGGCTGCACGATGTTGGGGCGTGAGCGGAAGATGGCCTAACGGCGTGCGGGACCGTAGCCCAGCTTCATGGAGACGGTTGCGAATGGTCCTCGCCGATACCCCAGGAGCAACAGTGTCCCTAATTTGCTGGGAAGTGGCGGTGCGGTCCCCTACGGCACTGCGTAGGATCCTACGGTCTTGGCGTGCATCCGTGCGTCGCTGCGGTCACGTGCACCTTCCGCCGACCACTGGCGACAACATCGATGTACTGGGGAGACCTCACGCCCCACGTGTTGAGCAATTCGGCGGTACGTCCACCCGGCCTCCCGCATGCCCACTATACGCCCTCGCTCAAAGTCCATCAACTGCACATACGGTTCACTTCCATGCTGTCGCGGCATGCTACCAGTGTTAAAGACTGCGATGGAGCTCCGTATGCCACGGAAAACTGGCTGACACTGACGGCGGCGGTGCACAAATGTTGCGCAGCTAGCGCCATTCGACGGCCAACACCGCGGTTCCTGGTGTGTCCGCTGTGCCGTGCGTGTGATCATTGCTTGTACAGCCCTCTCGCAGTGTCCGGAGCAAGTATGGTGGGTCTGACACACCGGTGTCAATGTGTTCTTTTTTCCATTTCAAGGAGTATATTTTGAAAATCGTTAAAACAGATTGCAAAGAACCAGTCCTAGCCCGTCGGTGTGTTATGCCGTACATGCCCGCTCACAACGACCTCAGTAGTGTCTTCAATAAGTCGCCGTTGCTTGCGAGTGTGGGCACACCAGCATTTGATCGTAACTCAGTTCTCGCCATACTGGCTGATCTTTTATTTCCGCGTAAGGCACTGCACTCCGTTGAACAGGGTCGAGGTACAAATCCCGCTTGGTTTGCCACTCTTTCTGTAATTCACAGGCAGTTCCTCTAGAAAGACCGCAGCCAATCGAGGTTCCGCCGTGCCCGAAGCTCCTCTAGAAAGACAATTGCCAACCGATGTATTGTTCTGCCTTTACTCCTTCCGAACATGCGTTTTGTCTCTAAGATCTCTTTCGTAACAAAATGATTAATGCTGATTATGCTGTAGAACCGCAATAGGAAAGGATTGTCACATTAACCATGGAAAACTAAAGTGCTCACTTGAAAATTGAAGGAAACACTTGCATCTTAGTCCCGTGTTGGATCCGCACATGAATTTCAGAGGTGCCTTCGTAAATATTGTAAGTAGGCTGTTTAGGTTTTTTTATTTGTAACACCACCTCTGTATGAAAATCAATGGCTGTGCTGTGGGCAGCCTGTGGCTGGTTGGCATTGTTGTAATAATCGCCATTGTAACGTTGGGCAGTTGGCTGTTAGCGGCGCGTAGCGTTGCGCAGTTGGAGGTGAGCCGCCAGCAGTGGTGGATGTGGGGAGAGAGATGGCGGAGTTTTGAAATTTGTAAGACTGGATGTCATGAACTGCTATATATATTATGACTTTTGATGATATCAAGGTAAATACATTGTTTGTTCTCTATCAAAATCTTTCATTTGCTAACTATCCCTATCAGTAGTTGGTGCCTTCCGTAGTTTAAATCTTTTATTTAGCTGGCAGTAGTGGCGCTCGCTGTATTGCAGTAGTTCGAGTAACGAAGATTTTTGTGAGGTAAGTGATTTGTGAAAGGTATAGGTTAATGTTAGTCAGGGCCATTCTATTGTAGGGATTTTTGAAAGTCAGATTGCGTTGCGCTACAAATATTGTGTGTCAGTTTAAGCACAGTCACGTACAATTTTTCTAAGGGGACGTTTCAAATGGAATCTTCTGAAACGTCCCATTATAAAAAATATAAAAAACTGTGCTTAAACTGAAACACAATATTTTTTTTTAGCGCAACACAACCTGACTTTCAGTAATCCCTACAAGAGAATGGCCCTTACTAAATTAACCTATACGTTTCACAAATCACTTACCTCACAAAAATCTTCGTTACTCGAACTACTGCAATACAGCGAGCGCCACTACTGCCAGCTAGATAAAAGATTCAAACTACAAAGGCGCTAACTACTGATAGGCACAGTTAGCAAATGAAAGATTTTGATAGAGAACAAACAATGTATTTACCTTAATAGTGTTCAAAAGTGATAATATATATAGCAGTTCATGACATCCAGTCTTACAAATTTCAAAACTCCGCCATCTCTCTCCCCACATCCACTACTGCTGGCGGCTCACCTCCAATTGCGCAACGCTACGAGCTGTTAACATCCAGCTGCCCAACACTACAATGGCGAGTATTACAACAATGCCAACCAGCCACTGACTGCACACAGCACAGCCTTTGATTTTTCATACACATAACCTATGTGTAGTTGGTTAAAATCAGAGGGTAGGCGCAGTATTTCAGCACTTCAAGAATCGAGAGCTTTCTTTTAAAAACATTAGACTTAAATGTATATTACAGTATCAATTGACAAACACAAATTAAAGAAGTATATAAATCTAATTTAAATTAAGAGCTTCTAATTACTTTATATACAATTAGACTTTATAACCAAATTTTGGATATTTAATCTCGTTCGTCGGTTAGTTAGTTTGTCACACGTTCCATTCATTTTTTTAATGATTCTTTTAGCGATACGATGTGGAATGAGTCAGTGTACAGGAAATGTATACATTATTAATGTTGACATGAATGAACATACACTTTTGTAGTCCTACTCATGTAACCACACTCACACGAGGATTTTTTTACCGGCTATAAGTTTGTAAATAAAAATCCTTACATGTGGTAATAGTTGTTATTCAGGAGAGATGATCTTAGGTTAGATTTAAGACTTGCATTTCTATCTGTCAGACATTTTATGTTATTGGGCAAACTAAAAAAAATTTTTGTCCCTGTATATTGAGCTCTTTTCTGAGCCGCCGACAACTTCCGTCATGGACTATAAATGTCATTTTTCCTCTTGTGCCGCCCGGGATTAGCCGAGCGGTCTAAGGCGCTGCAGTGATGGACGGTGCGGCTGATCCCGGCGGAGGTTCGAGTACTGCCTCGGGCATGGGTGTGTGTGTTTGTCCTTAGGATAATTTACGTTAAGTAGTGTGTGAGCTTAGGGACTGATGAGCTTAGCAGTTAAGTCCCATAAGATTTCACACAGATTTGAACATACTTTTTCCTCTAGTACTGTAGGTATAGACATCACTGTTCATCTCAGATAGTAATGGATTATTTATGACCAATAATCACTACCGAATATGTGTATTATGATTTTGCAGTTAATATGCCTGACTCCTTGAAGAGACACCTATATGACGGCCGTGACGGAACGCCACATATTATTCTTACTGCTCCCTTTTGCGCCATCAGTACTCTCTTTCTAATTGCTGAGTTACTCCAGAATATTACTCCATAAGACTTTATTGAGCGGAAATATGGAAAATATGCCAAGACGTTGGTTGGTTTCCAAGACTAGCAGTTATACGAAAAGCAAAAGTAGCTGAATTTAAATAAGAAGCTAAGTAATATGCTTCTTTTATTTGAATTTCTCGTCAGTATGTACATGCAAAAATGAAAAGGAGTCGGCAAACTATTTGATCTTGTTGGCAAGAGAAAGAAGAACTGTGAATAAAATTCCGAGGTACATGAGTCGCTCGTCGTTATCTAATTAATTAAGGAAATCGTACATTCCTCAGCGAATACAGCCACTAATTTCGGAACGTCAATGTTAACAACCGCGAGGCGAAATTATTAGCTGCTTCTCCACCGCTGCTGCCACCGAAACTCCAGGGGTGGTGTCGTCTGTATTCTGGACCTCACGGCCAAGCCAGGTGACGAATTCATAACGGCAGTTCCGTCTCCATGCCAATCCTCGTCTTTGTTAAGCATGCCCTTGTTCTTTTGAGCAATTTCAAGAAGTTTAGGGCTTTGTAAAATTGGAACCCAGAATATCCAAGTTTCATTCTTACATCAGCTACGGGCATTAATGACGGTTATAGAACTCGCTACATTACATGCGAGAGGAAAAGATACTAATTTACTTCCATTAATATTTTGTTTTCGGCAAATGATCCCCGTGCATCAGTAGAATGGACTGCCATTCTTTTTTTTATTTTTTCTACAGTTAACAATACTCTATCTGGCAGTGTTTACTCTTTACATTTTCAGATACTTGTGATGAAGACTACACCAGTATTATTCCATATGTCTAGTTAAAAATTACGCTAGTTAGTAATATCTCCTATCACTATGCTCCCTGTTTCTTCTATGAGTCCGCCTGCTTAGACGGATGGTACCGGCACGGTAGACCAGCGTGTTCGGTCAGATAGCCGCCTACTCTCTGAAAAAATAAATAAAAAAACTGAGTGTATGGATGAATAACGAACGTCAACGGGTG
The DNA here is from genome assembly GCF_023897955.1 of Schistocerca gregaria. NCBI lineage: Eukaryota > Metazoa > Arthropoda > Insecta > Orthoptera > Acrididae > Schistocerca > Schistocerca gregaria. The sequence continues at coordinate 707,594,724 of NC_064931.1, forward strand.
TCATGTGACGTCCGCTACGACCAAACACAACGAAAAATTTACAAAAAAAATGGTAGCTTGCTTACCTACCATGCAGCTGTGCAGCGGGCCTGGGTACGATTCCCGGCCGGGTTGGAGATTTTCTCCACTCGTGGAATGGGTGCTGTGTTGTCCCCATCATCATTTCATCATCATCACCGGCACGCGAGTCGCCCAATGCGGCGTTGTGTCAAATGAGACTCGCACTCTGTGGCCGAACTTCCCCGGATGGGCCTACCAGCCGGCAATGCCATACGATCATTTATTTATTTTTTTCTTCTATGAGCATTTTTCTCAGCCACGGTAATTTTTTGCATCAGAAAACCACACCTGCTACCACATGAAGGTTCCGACTGCCAAGTGCCAGCAGTTTGTCCCATGTTGCCGACTTCGAGTCAGCGTTGAGAAATGAAGCTCTAGAGAGGAAGTATGGTCCGGCTATGAAGGTGAAAGCGGCTTGTACTGAATAGCGTCCGCCGCAGGTGGTTAGGGATGAAAGGCCTTTGACCACCACAACCCCACCACGCCAGACAGTTCCATTGATGGAGCAGCGCCAATTTTACATCTGTTTTCTTAGCTGTATTCTCTGACATCTTGTCAGCTGGGGCTATGAGGGGTAGTGTAAACTTTCTCTTACCAAGTTCTTGTCCTATGCTTGTAAGGACGACGCTACAGAAATGGATGATAATCAGTCGTCACTGGCTATTTACATTTTCAGTCAATAGATATTGAAAGAAATCATTGCTGCGTCTACTTCTGAGGATCTTTAGTGGGTTTTAATATATATATATAAGGAAAATTATGGACTCTTTGGAGAAAGAGAAGCGCCTGTGTGTATATCAAGAACCCACATTCCAAGCTAGTGGTACCCACAGAAGGGAAGACTCATATGAAGGCGATTCAGCTGCTCCTACAGTTGCCGTTTTATGCAACCCACAATGTTGTATCTGGGCTTCATAAGCCACGCACGAGATTATCATTTTTTCTCGCTAGCTACGCAGAACTGGTACTCCTACAGACAAGATGAGCAGAACCTTTTTGTATGAAATTCAATGCAGTTAAATTTTATACTAGGATACGTTTCCGTCGGAGGCCACGGTTTTCGAGTTATTCAAGAGAAAAGTATAAAAGTGACCTTCAAACGCACCTCCACCCGACATTCATCCCTCACCAGTCAGGTGTTCGTGACGCTGCCTCCTACCAGTGCACAAAATTTTCCCACTAGACGAACTATAACCGATATTCGACCTTCTTTGGTCTCTGTTGATTGGGCTATTACATTAGGGTGGTCGGCTACTTCGTTTCTTAATCATTTATTGTTAATTTAAATTTATTTACATTTGTATTAATACTAATTTATATTAATATAAATATATTATTAATAATAATAATTTATATTAATATTTATATTAATTTACTATTAATTTAAAAGTGACGTTGAGGGTAATGAATGAGAAACGACTGTCATAAACGTTACGCTAACACCAATTACGTTGACGATTTGAGCCGACTTAAGCCTTACAAACACTGTAGTTTCGTTGTCAGATCTTGCAAATACAACGATCTAATTGTTTGTTTTATGCTGCTAAAATTATCAAAACTGTTAGGTAAAACTCACACGAATGTCAATTTTACAATTTGTAAGTACTCTACTGAGGCTGGTCAATATAGATGAAAAGAGGTCGAATATGGGAGATAATTCTTCCACTCACAAACATTTGTTCAGTGGAAGGAGAGAGTGCCATGAACAAGATACCAGAAATCCTGACGAGTGAAGGTGTGTTTGAAGTTCACTTTTGAACGAGACTATTGAGTAATTAAAACGCTAGTGCCTCCAGCGAAAACGCATCCTTGTACAAAATTTAACTACCATACACCTCCTACAAAGATGTTCTGTTCATTTTGTCTGTAGACCTAGAAGCATGCACGTAGTGAGTGGGACAATATTAAAACCTTGCGGGCGGTTTATGAAGGCCAACTACAGCATTGCGGGTTGCATTGAAGACAGTGGTATGGGCACCTGTATCACCGTGTATATAGATGTGCTATTCAAGGCAAACGAACTTGATGAGAATCTAATGCAAAGAAAAGAGGAAGTAGATGAAGTAGACGCGAGACATGATATTGCGAAAACAATATGTCAGAGCTCTGAAAGACGAAAGTTCCTTTCTTGTATAGCGCAACGCGTAGCTTGCGAGACAGGAACGTGAGCCATACGCAGATCGAATACGCTGGCGTATTAGCGACCGTGGTTGATGCCCAGCATGGCTATCGTTCTTAGGCGTTTCTCCAAGCACGTTTAGGTAAATACTGGGATGGTTCCCAGTTTCCGCCTCAGAACATACGTTACACAAACAGCTAAATTGCGAACAGGCGCAGAATTACGTTTACACAATTCGCGGACAAGTAGTGCGACCGACTTCCCTCCCTTAGGTACCTGACGATAAAGGCGCAGGAAGACCGCAAAGTTAAACACAATAAATTACCTAATCCTGAATACAGCGGAGCCTGTAGTAGACGGCACTCACGCAAACAAAAACAAGACTCGAAGACTAAAGTCGGAAGAAGGCAGGTGCAGTAGACAACTCAGAATTGCCTTATAAAATCGGTTTTGGTTTCTGAGAAATGTAGATACACGCGAGTCAATACTGACTCTACGACTTACCTTAGAAGACAGGCGGAAGAAAGGAAAACCTAAATTTATGGCACCTGTGGACAGTTCTTGAAATTCTTAAGATGACAGGGATAATATAAGCTCACCGGACAGACCATTAGTCACCATCTGGAGACGTAACGCTAATACTGCCCCTGGCTTTGATGCCGGGAGGAAGACAGAGCACAAGTTTCTTTGGAGCTTGAGGTCACTTATTGATTATTACATGCACGATATTTTAGGTGAGATTCCAGTAATCGTTTCATGATAGCACTATCTCTCAGCCCGGGTGCAACATTCCTCTTGAAACTTCCTCGCAGATTAAAATTGTTTGCCAGACCGAGACTCGAACTCGCGACCTTTGCCTTTCACGGGCAAGTGCTCTACCTTCTAAGCTACCCAAGCACGACTCACGCCCCGTCCTCACAGCTTTACTTCTGCCAGTACCTCGTATCCTACCTTCCAAACTTTACAGAAGCTAACCTGCGAACCCTGCAGAACTAGCACTCCTGAAAGAAAGGTCCCGAGTTCGAGTCTCGGTCCGGCACACAGTTTTAATCTGCCAGGAAGTTTCATATCAGCGCAAACTCCACTGCAGAGTGAAAATCTGATTCTGGAAACATCCCTTAGGTTGTGCCTAAGCCATGTCTCCGCATTATTCTTTGTTTCAGAAGTGCTAGTTCTGCAGGGTTCGCAGGAGAACTTTTGCAAAGTTTGGAAGGTAAGAGACGAGGTACTGGCAGAAGTACAGCTGTGAGGACGGGGCGTGAGTCGTGCTTGGGTAGCTCAGATGGTAAACACTTGGCCGCGAAAAGCAAAGGTCCCGAGATCGAGATTCGGTCCGGCACACAGTTTTAGTCTGCCAGGAAGTTTTATATCAGCGCACGCTCCACTGCTGAGTGAAAATCTCATTCTGGAAACATTCCTTTTAATTTGTGCAGTGATTTTCACGCGATCGTCGATGATGCAGCACTCCAAACGCGTATCTGTGCGTCACTGTCGTCTGGACGGCAAGCGTGTTTATCTGTTTACTGCCGTCGGCACATTTATATTTACTGTATAGTACGAATGTCAGTAAAACAAAACAGTCTTTTAGAAAGTCCACCACAGTTGTTAGTGTGGGATCAGTGATTTCACACTCAATAGGTGCGTTCTAGATTCCACAGTGTGATATTCTGAATGATCAGCACGCTGCCTAAAATATGGTGCTTGAACTTCAAGTCTTTAGAGGTGATCACGTTTCACTTTCTAGTAGTTTTTACTTCGTCAGTCGATCGAATGCTTGTTGAATTTCTTTTCTTTCTCGTACCACCTTGTTGCTGATTGCTTGTTTTAGTGAGTGATGAATGTAAACAGCCTTGTAACATTTTAAAATTGTTATTTATCTGTACGCGTGAAACTAAATTCCCATTACACTGATAAAATTGTTATTTACCGTGAGTTTACTGTATTAGTTAGTGGAATTCCATAAGGATTCCTTGATATAATGTGTTGTCGATTGCTTCACTTATCGTAGTTTGTGTAAAGCTAACTCCTGGGTTCAAATTTTGTCAATGTCGGTTGGATTTTTAAGTTCCTTTACTGGGAGCAGTGTTATAAGATTTCTAATTAGACAGGGACTTCAGCCTGATTTTCAAATAACGCACATGAGCTAAAATATAAGATATTAAAGTGAACGCAAGCAGTGCGGCATTCGTCTGTCTCTTTAGGAACTTCAATGGTAGTTAGAAGAAAAGAAAAAAAAGATTAGAATCGATGACGAGGTGATTAACCATTCGGGAAAGGTGGTGAAAGAAATCGACCATGCCCTTTCTAAGGAGCTATACCGCCTTAGGCGAAGGAGGGAAATCACGGAAAATCTAAGTTACAAGACGAGATTCAAACCGACGTTCTCTGGAATGCAAGACCAATGTTTCACCACATTGTCAGCGTACTCTGTGCCTGATAGTGCGAATCACGTGTCATTACCGTCCATAGCCATTGTTAAATTAGACAATGTTGCCATTAGTTTGTTTCTAACAGATGGAATAATGACTAGTCGCGATAAAGTAAATTACTGTTCCCTTTTCACCCATCATATTGGCAATTGTGCAATCACATTTTGTGTTTCTTCAGGGTATTTTTATTCTGTCGTTGCAACTACAAAAATGCGTGATTTTTTTTCACGAGAGGCGTTTCACTTTATTGAGGTAAACCATCATCAGTGGTCTGTAATTAGGTTACACGCATCGAGGGTGGGAAGGTGACTTCTGGAACGATTCAGAGAGAAATGATACTTCATCTTCGTGAGTGAAATAGAACATAATCCACGGATTTCTATTCAGAACAATATATAAGCCATGTTATCTGCACACAGAATATGGCAGAAAGATTAGAGTTTAACATCCCGCTACCGAAAGGTCATTAGAGACCGAGCACAAAGTCTTAGTTAGGAAGGACTGGAATGAAATAGAGACTTGTTCTGTTTCAAGAACCCATCCCGGCATTTACGGTGGCGATTTAGGGAACTAGTTGCCCGTTACACATCCTATGAAAATGTCAGACAAATTTCGGTACAATCTACAGGGTGACAGTTATTGAACTATGTGAAATAAAATCATCATAACTTCTGAACGGTTTGTGTTAGGACTTTAAAACTGCAAGGTGGGCCGCAGGGCTTGATGGGAATTAGTATTCGCTGTATGGTTTGGTTTAGTGACGAAATCCACTTTTAAAATGGGTCAAATGGCTCTAAGCACTATGGGGCTTAACTGCTGAGGTCAACAGTCCCCTAGACTTTGAACTACTTAAACCTAACTAACCTAAGGACATTACACACATCCATGCTCGAGACAGGATTCAAACCTGCGACCGTAGCGGTCGCGCGATTCCAGACTGTAGCGCTAGAACCGCTCGGCCACTCCGGCCGGCAGCCCCACTTTCATTTGGCTGGTTTCATCAGTAAGCAAAATTAGCGCATTTGGGGCACTGAGAATCAGCATTTCACGATCGTGATGTCTCCACCCTCAGTGGGTGACTGTGTGGCGTGCAATGTCCAATAACAGGAAAATCGGCGCGATATTCCTCGATGGCACGGTGACTACCAAGAATTACTGAAGGTTTTGGAAGTTGCTTTCATCCTTATTATCGAAAGTGACCCTGATTTCGACAAGATGTAGTTCGTGGAAGACGTAGCTCGACCCCATCGAAGCAGGAGAGTGCTTGACGTCATGGAGGAGCCCTTTGGGGACCGCATTCTGTCTCTGGGGTACCCAGAGGCCTCGATTGGCCACCATGTGCTCCGGTTCTGAACACATGCTACTCCTTTTGTTTGACTATATTAAAGACACGTGTAGACAAATACCTCCAAACCCACGCTGAGCTGAAAACATTCAAGATATCATCGACAGCATCGATGTTTCGACACTTCAGTGGGTCATGCAGAATTTCGGTATTCGTCTGCGCCTCATCATCACCAACGATGGTAGGGAGAACGAATATGTGATAAACTAAATCTGAATATCTATAGCGACGTTCACATGTTGAAAAAAGTGGTTGCACGCCGTAGTTTGTAACTAATTTAAGTTTTCTTTTCATACAGGTCAGCAATTGCCACCCCGTACAAATACTAGAGGAACTTGTAACTTTAAGTTGATCTCAGTCAAGTGTAAAATGACGGATAACTATTTGAACTATCGATGCTTACCAGACAGCCAACATAATGTAGTGGCTTACCTTCATAACGCTTTTCGCACCCTGACCTTGTTAGTGCAGGAATTTCTCCTTTTATCATAAAAATTAAGAAAAAGAAATGCTTATCATAAACTGTAGCGATGAGTGAGAATAGTTACTCAGGAAAATAACAGACGCTGTGAAGTAGTTGTAAGCTCTAGCTGGACTGGAAAATATAGTGTGAAGTACCTACAAAGGTATTATAAGCAGAACATTCTATGTGTGAGCCTGCAATCTGATCCACCTGTTCGGGACAGAGGCAAAGCGTGTGCCAACTGATTAGCGGGCAAGAGCGTTCTAGATGAGGAGTTATCGACGCCGCGGCTGCCAAATTACTGATGGCATGAGCGGCCGGCGTGCTGGCCTGCGATACGTCCTGAGTGATGGCAACCGGCCACGCTGCTGCAAACAAGCCCTTCTCTTACGCGCCTACCTGAGATGGATAGGGCGGAGGCATTAATTCCTAGTCGTGTGTTTCGGAGTGTGCCTCTAACCCCTTCCGCCCCCCCCCTTCCCCCCTCTCCCCCATCCCTCCCGACCCTCCTGCGGCTTTCCGCGTTACCCCGCTCGACCTTTAACCTTCTCCGCAGTTAATCTCTTGTTACGTACTTAACCTGATCGAGCGGCGTGGCTAACAGCGGTCAACTGCTAGTTTCGTATTTCGGAGAAATTTCGTAGGATGTTCTAAATCGCGTCTTCCTCGGTGTCTACGGATTTCTCCTTACACCTTCTAATTTCGTTTATTTCGCGGTGCTTCTTGTTACAGTGACTTCGATGACGGATTATATTTCCGTCGGAGGGTCAGAAGAGAGAGTGAAATAAGGAAAGAGAAGTGGTTTGTCAAATCTGTTTCACCACGTGCTGAGATAATTGAAGCTTTTGTTGTTATGCCCAGCGAACTCAAAGTGTTTCCAAACATTCGTTTTATGCCAGTTAATTTTCGAAACAAAAAGAAACAGATAACGTCCCATAGATAACAAAGTTATTAGAGACGGAACACAACCCAGGATGGGGAAGGAAACGGCCTCGCCTTTCAAACTTTGCACGCCGAAATTCGCCGTAAGCCATTCAGGATAACCTGTGTCTGGTTGGCAGGACGGGGTATCCTCTCAAATATGAGGCCGTTATCTTATCACTGAGCCACTCTGCTCCATTATTCACAGAACCGTGCTTAAAAATTAATTCCATGAAATTTCTGGATTTCTGGCTGGTGATGTCGGGTGCTGTCCTCGACGCGACGGCTTAAGCAATGCAGCCATATTCTGCAGCATTCTACTAGTGGAGATTACTAGTGAGCGTCGCTATGTTAGTGAGAAAAATTGACACAGCGGTCCATGCTCATGGGTTTGAATTTAGTGCCCTTTCTCGAAATGTGCAGCACCAGCCGTCCGCTGGTACACGAGTAATGGTGTTACACGGAGGTGACAAAGAGTCACGTATACTGTACAAATGGTGCTAGTATCGCGTACACAAGGTATAAAAGGAGCATTGATGGAGCTGTCACTTGCACTGAGGTGATTCACGTGAAAAGTTTTCCGACGTGATTATGGCCGCACGACCAACTTTTAACGCGGACTGGTGGATGGAGTTAGATGCACGGGACATCCCATTCAGTAATCTGAGATCCACAGTGTCAAAACTGTACCGAGAATACCAAATTACGGGCGTTACCTCTCACCACAGACAATGCAGTGGCCAACGGCCTTCACTTAACAACCGAGAACAGTAGTGTATGCGCAGGATTGTCAGTGCTAACAGACAAGCAATACTGCTTGAAATAACCGCAGAAATCAATGTGGGACGTACGGCGAACGTATCCGTTAGGACAGTGCGGTGAAATGTGGCGTCAATGGGCTACGTCAGCAGAAGACCGACGCGAGTGCCTTTGCTAACAAAAAGAGATTGCCTGCACCGTCTCTCCTCGGTACATGACCATATCGTTTGGTCCCTAGACGACATCCAAAATTTCCTCAATAATCGATTCCAAAAAGGACATCGTCGTGGTCAAGACCGTTGTTCCAGAAATCTCATGGAATATGTGTTACGCTGTTAAAAATGTCAAGATTCACACGTGGAAAGTTATTTCATTTCCGGACTGCAACGGTAACTCGCCGTAGTTTAACTAGGAGTGTGTTCTGACACTACTGATGTGTTCTGAAAAAAGAAAGATTCGCTACTTACTGTTCAGATTGTAACTAATAGATCATGTGTGAGCAGATACAGGATTAATATGGAAACTGATGCTATGAAGAAGCTGGCAGTGTCAAGAGCGACTGTGGAGAGGTGAACATAGACATCAGTGTCGACTGAGTGCAAACTACTGCACAGAAGATGGCTTATATCAGGTATCGGAGAATGCACTACATTTTTGTTAACTATGTAAATGAATATGTTTCTAACACTAGAACAATAATAATAAGTGCAGTTATAAGCCTACTCTGTCTTATGAGAAACAAACTACACGAGTTTCTTCAATCATTTGTCTTACCAGGCAAATAATTAAGACCTTCAGGCTTTCTGTTACCAGACGCTTGGTAAGTGTATTACTAGTGATATGAAACCCAGAATAGTGAAATCATATTCTGTGCTTACTGATGACAACACGATCTGTATAATTATAGTAATTGTTATGGTAACAACTACAGGTCCTCCCAATGTTATTAATATTATGGCAAGTAATTTTCCAAAACATAATGTTCCTGTCGAATGGCAGTAGTGTCATACTATGAAGAACGCATGGGGTCATTTCAGAAAGAAACAGATGTTTGGGATGTTGAGTGGTCCGAAGAAAAACGAGAAATAATTTGATAGAGGTACCACATGCTGCGGAAGAGAAAAAAGAACAGAAACAGAGAGGAACCAGGAGACTGGGATAGTACCATCAATGTCACAATTTCACTGGTTTTCTGGTGGACAGAAGGAAGATAATGGGTACGCCGATAGAGATGCTACGTGATGATAGCGAGAAAAGCTTTCCTCCCCTCTTATTTTCAGTATGGTTGTGAATTATACGCAAGTTACTAGGTAGTCTGTTTCGGTGTTGTATGGCTCGAATGGAATAGAAAAGAAAGGCCGCTAAGTTCTGTGGTACACTATAGAAGATGATTGTCAAATACCTTTCATAAAAGATATTTCATAAACTCTATACGGTTTACTAGGGTGCTTTTATCATATCTTTTATAAAATTTAGAGTTTTGACAGTATAATACGAGCCCAAGCGAGCTTCAGTGCACATACAGAGAATATTTCATAGCAAAGAATGTTTCGAATGTACCTGAATTGAAGTTACGATTCGTTTTGGACAGCACTGAAAGCTCATTTATAAACTGCGATTTAAAATTTTACCCGCATAAGAAAACTGTTATTTTATTTTTACATGGCGGTAGCAGGGATTATTGAAATGTACTTGAAACAGAAACAACTGGTTCATCACTGAAAGTTTGTTCTTCAGTTTTGCGTATGATCCTGCATATTACGTCCTTCCATGCAGGAAGTTAAAAAAAATACACAAATATTTCAATTCGCTAATACTGAACTACTGAACTCGGATTCTGTCAGCCACGCACCGAACTGCATAGTCTAAATGAATGCTCATAAATATTAGAGCATTTTAAATTAAACATTCTAAACTTAAGGAAGGGAACGAGTGAATAATAATTTAAGATGAATAACTAATATTTACAATTTCTGTTGCTAAATGACAGGTTAGAGAATAAATCATAGTTTCTGGTGTTTTTTATCTTTTTTTAAATTTTTGTACTGCAAAAATTGTGTGTCTATCGTCGTAGTATTACGGACGGAATACAAGCTTCATTTTGTACGTCGGTAGACGTTGTTCGGTTTTCATATTCGTTAAAACGGGTTCGGCAGTTTTTATATGCAATAAAGAGCTTTAACATAACATGAATGATAGCTGACTCTACTAATAGATTTTCGATTTTACAGCTAGTATTATACACCAACTTCACAACAACTAGGCATGTACCTGAATGACAGTTTCGCTCTGCAACGGAGTGTGCGCTGATATGAAATTTCCTAGTAGATTAAATCTGTGTGCCGGACCGAGACTCGAACTCCGAACCTTTGCCTTTCGCGGACAAGTGCTCCACCGTCTGAGCCACCCAAGCCCGACTCACGCTTCGTCCTCACAGCTTCAGTTCTGCCAGTACCTCGTCTCCTACCTACCGAACTTCACAGAAACTCTACTGCGACACTTGCACAACTAGTGCTCCTGGAAGAAAGGATATTGCAGTGACCGGTCCCGATTTCGAGTCTCAGTCCTGCACACAGTTTTAATCTCCCAGGAAGTTTCAGGTATGTACATGTACGTAGAAATGTGTAAATCACTTATCATTCTTGGACTTAAATCCATGATTGTACCACTAAAGTGAGATCTCGCATAACCTTTCTGACATACGTTTCAAAATCTCCGAAGAAAACCTTACTTGTGCGTCCCATTATCACCTGTCGATGATTATGCCGTAACTATCGAACAAAAATTGAAGTAACACAGAGCGTTTCTGTATATCTGCCTTAAAAATTAAGTCTCGTTTCACTAGAAATTAAAATGTGCCATATTTCTTTAAAATATTTATTGCGTTTTCCCATAGGTTTTGTTGCCTAAATTTAAAAATATGTACTTGCTCTGAAATCTCCCAGGGTCATAATAATATTTTGTCTGTTTGAATCGTTATGAGGTTTGGTTTGGCTGTTTAACGTGAGCTCCCCAGCTGTGGATTTATTTGTCTCGTGTGGCAGCAAATAGAGAAGTTCTGGTAGGTATGCAGTTGCAACCGCAGACAACGTTGTGTCTTTCATGATGTCGAGGAACAATTCGACATACAACTGCGGACTCAAAATGTCCTTGGAGTACATTATTTGACATATAAAACCCAACATTGTTTCACCGTCTGTGAGTAGACGGCTCCACTAATCACCCGGGAGATAGCTATAAAATTATTGGTGAAGGTAATAGTAGAGAAATCAAAAAGTCGAGCTGCACATTTGAAATTTCATCCATTACTCTATTTATTTTTATATGAAAGTGCCGTTATGGCTGTGTGTGATTGTCCGGTAGCTATAAATTTTCACTGATACTCCTTATTAACCAAAACAGAATTCACTTTTTCTTTTTGATCTAGAATGTCGGTAATACATATTATCAACTGGACACAATGTTGCTTAAGTTAGTGGTCGAGTCTTCTACATTCATGTGAGCTGTTCGTACAGTGTAAAACGCTAGCTTGCGAGACAGTGAAGTGAGCTACATCCGGACCGAACATACGCGGCAGGTTAACAGCCGTTGTTGTGATACGGCGTCCTGCCTGATTGTCTTTTAGGCGGTTTTCCACAATCGTTTAGGCGAATGTTGGGGTCGCTCCAATCTCCACCCCAGAAAATACAATACACAAACAGTTAAAAAATACGATAACATACACAAAAGACGACAGACAGAAGGTGCACGTTACATCACTCTGACAATGGTAACAGGAAAGACATCCGGCCACAGCGTTAAAATCAAAATAAATTTGCCAGATCACGAAAAGGCAGATGACCCAATGAGATCTAATAAACCTTGGGGAAGTACAGTCTGTTGAATGTACACCAGAGACACGTAGACAACTGCAAAATTGACACCGATATATGCGACGGAAACAAAGACATCATCTGAAAAAACTGCCAGAGAGAAAGATAAAGGAAGCTATTGCTCACCATACTTGATAGAATGGAAAATGTAATTTAAGTATCTGCATTGTATTCCTGTCGTTCTCATTCCCTTTTCTTTCCGTCTTACTACGTAGTTCTCGCCAGCAGATTCAGAAACTTAACCTGCCACTTTCAGAGTACATAACTCAGTGCCTGAGAGAGTTAATGAGCCAAAGCCACGAAAATCTGAGAATTTATGGGAAAATAGATGGTTAATAGTGAAACTGAAACGACTGCAATTTCACTTTGCTTCAATTTTTTTTAATTGTCGTGCACTCTTACGTGTGATGTAGTAAACTATTATTTGATTTGACTCTTACAAAAGAAGAAAAAATGCAACATTTATTTAATGGCAGCCACAATGGAAAAAAGTTGTATGTAAATAAGAAATGGTACTAATATTCCCATGATAGTTGACATTCATATGCATGGTCACTGCTGTAACCAATATTATTTTCTCATAAATTTTATACCTTAGCTAGTTCTTATCTTTAATAACATCTGCATTCGAACCAAAATACGAAATTCACTTCGATTTAATGACACACTATCTTTAACCAGTTTATAATGTTACTACGTTCTCTAACACAACAATAATGGTCCGAGTTCGCAGTTGTGAATAAAATGTGTCTGTATAAGAGGTATGCCCCAAAGACAGGAAAAAATGTATCTCACCAGATAATGATATTCCGGGCGCGTTAAGAGCATTGTTCCAGATACAGGAGGAACTTCATGCTTGTCTGTTAGCAGGAGACTGTAAGTGCACAGTGGAAAAGCCAAAGCACTGTCTATGACTCATATAACTTTACAGCTTTGCGGCACATTAGTGTGTATTTTTAATGTAGGAAAAGAGGTCTTTACTTAAGAACAATGAAAAGTACTAACAAATACCAGCCCACACACAATAAAAGACAACTTCAGATTCAATTTGAAAGCCACTAGATGATTAAATCCAATATGTTGATAGATATTTTATAATGAAATGAACTAACACACCTGAGTAATAAACTCACTGCTGAGTTCAAAAATGTTCAAATGTGTGTGAAATCTTATGGGACTTAACTGCTAAGGTCATCAGTCTCTAAGCTTACACACTACTTAACCAAAATTATCCTAAGGACGAAAACACATCCCCATGCCCGAAGGAGGACTCGAACCTCCGCCGGAACCAGCCGCACAGTCAATGACTGCAGCGCCTTAGACCGGACGCACTGCTGACTTCTGTTTGTCTCATAATCGCTAGCAACTAACATTCAGGAAAATGATCCATATATAGAACGAGCGTTTTATAATTTTTGCGTATTGCTTTCTGATGGAAACATATTAGTTCTTTGGTTTAAATGTTTCTAAGGAAGTTACAAATATTAACGTGTTCTGTAAAGGGCACTTGCCATCACGTTAGCTGTAATCCAGAACAGAGACTTTAGAGTGAATAAAAGCAATAATTACATAATTAAGCCTTAATTCATATGAAGTTACATTGTGAAACTTCTGCCTTTCAGATGGTGATGCAATAATATATTTATGTTCAAAATGCAGCGTTGTGGAATCTAAGTTGTATCTATCGTCTGCTGCCTTGTATGAAAATCAATATATAATAAAATTATATATACATTATATACACATACACACACACACACACACACACACACACACACACACACACACATATATATATATATATATATATATATATATATATATATATATATATATATATGAAGGGCCTATTTCAATAGTGGTACAAGTCCATTTTTGTTCATTCTGAGATACAGAGTCCTAAAGTTAAATGAGCGCTGAAAAATCTGCAGTTGAGATACCAGAAATACTCAAGTATATATACTAGGCAAGGTCCTAGCGGAGGTGGTTTTGCCATAGCCTTCCTCTGACCGTAATGAGGATGAATGAATATGACGAAGACGACACAACAACATCCAATCATCTCGAGGCAGGGAAAATCCCTGACCCCACATTGAATCGAACCCGGGACCCCGTGTGCGGGACGCGAGAACGCTACCGCAAGGTCACGAGCTGCGGACCACACATGGAGTATCCCAGACTAGAGCGACACGACGAGATTGTACCTTGCAGTTTAAAAGTGTAGAGCTCTGCACAAACATAGGCACTGAGGCGTCAGGCATAAATTGCAAGCGGGGAAGCATCAAAATATACTGACGTGATGAATGCAATTATAAAATAACAGCTGGGAACAGTCTACAATGCAGCCGACCTGCCAGCAATACGCGTGGCTCAATGAAATCAGGTAAACGATACCTCCTATACTTGAAGAAGATCTATGTAGACACCGTGGAACAGAAAAGTTCGTGCGGTACTCAGCTAGCAACTCAAATGGAAGAAATGTAACACAGTGTAAAATTGTTCGAAAACATGTAAGAGGGCGTTAATGCCACAGAATTTTTTATTGGAACAGTCTTAAAGCTTTTTAAATAAAACAAACATTATTAACATTCTTCATCTCTACATACTTATTTTTCAATATAGTCCCCCTGGCGATGAACGTATTTTTCCCTATGAGAGACCAGTTTGTTGATACCGTCATTGAAGAATGTTAGGCTTTCTTGACGGAGCCAAAACCTTACCTCTGCTGGTACAGCTTCATAACTATTGAAGTGAAAATCTCGAAGATGTCCTTCAAGTTGTTGAAACAGATACAGATCGGATGGGGCCAAGTAGGGACTATTATGGAGGATGGTCGGTGGCAGTGAACTTAAGGCGTCGGACTGCTGCATTTCCTAGCAGTCGTGTGTTTTCCGGGATTAACTCGATTACAGCACGCTGTTCCTCAAGCACCGATATATTAACGTTACGTACCAACATGTTGAATGCTACAATTTGAAGTTCTCTAGCGGCAGAGGGCTGCAAGTATGTAGACATGAAGAATAAACATGTAGAATGTTACTAACGTTGGTTTTGTTTCAAAATGTTTAAGAGTTTTCAGGTAAAAAATTCTGAGGTATTTATTTTCAGGACGCCCTCGTATATTTAAGCTTTGAAACTTGTTGAAGAGAAACTATTGTGCTAACAAACATACAGCATGAGCTAATATGGCTGTGCACTATTATATCATGAAACATGGATAATTAAAAACTAAGTATGCATTACCTCAAGTAATGTCAAATTATGTCACAATAATTTATTTATTTATGCATTTATCTTAGGTATAACGAGACATCGTGACACGAAGTTATAGTATGCATGTCATATGAGGAGTATATATTAATAATAATAATAATAATAATAATAATAATAATAATAATAATAATAATGCGAGTATAGTAAGAAATGTATGGAATTAAAGAAATATCTGCTTCTTAAAGTTGTGTTAAGCAATTTTCTCATTATTTTTTATCGACTATGATGAATGACAGCTTACAGAAGTGTATCGAAGCACTACACAAGTAATCAAGTATGGAGAAGTTGACTGGATAGAGGAAGAGCGAGAAATAGTAAGGTAAGATCAACAGATGAAAACGTAAATGATATTTTCTTGCTCTGAACACCACCTACACATCAGTATGTCTTTAAAAAGTATGTTGTTAATGCAAGTCTACAATCATTAGCGAATTTAGTTTTTATAAAAAAAAATTGTGGGTAAAAATTCCCCTCCCCCCTCCCCGCCTTGGAAATGCTTGTTATGAGAAATATGTTGGTACCACTAGGGTTAATATTATGCTTCTGTAGGAGTTTAAGGTGAGAACCTTTAATTAAAGTAGAAAGAGGTTAACAGGTGCAGCAACATTTCACAACCAAAAAAATCAGAAACATATATTACCAAAATATTGCTGTTCTTTCAGTTATTTAGCACTTTTACTTAAGTTCGATGTATAGAATCCAGCAGCAACTTTTGAAACGTAATGTTTGCATAATGAATGTAGCGGTGGTTATTACGAGCATCCAGTCATGGTCCCGTTACCGTTATAGATGGTGTATAATATTCAAGTAAAAGAACTACAGATAATACTATAGGCTGTAACCTACAACAGCTATCGATTTAGCGACAGCTGAATGCTGATGTATAAAAAAGAAACACATAATTTTCTTGTGTCTCCATTAAAGCTGATGGTAGGCATTAGATAATGAAACTGTATGCTCTGAAACCGGCTGTACTCCTAGTGTTCTCAAGTAACCAAATTTTTTTAAGTACACACCCACACACTCTATCATGAAGGTGAAGAATGTAAAGCTAATTTTAATTCACTAGGCGGTTAGTTAAATATTTTTATGGTTGAATAGTTTTGTGGCTCTAATTTGGAGTTTTTCTCCTATTCGTTTTTGATGAAGAAGATAATGACGTTTTTTTCCGGCAAGCGATGCTTCGTTCCTGACATAATTCCGATGCACACGTTCAGTTACTATTAACTGCGTGGATCATGACCGAGGAGCAATGGGGGGCACGCTGACGTACTAACGTCTCATAAGGGAGGCCACGAAAATACTACCATTTTTCGCCATCTGAAGCGCGCTTGGCTTTCGCACATTCATTAAGGTCACGGTGGAAGTGCGTTAATTGAATGAGATCGCCTTTGACCGGGACTACCAGGCTGAAACTCTGTTTTAGTGGAGGTGGCGACTTTCTTAAAGGGATTGGAAGTCGCTCTTCTCCCTTTAAAGGGCGCCTAGACTACAAAGGAGCAACGTCCCGACCGCTGCTTTGGTGAGAAGATAAATTCGTTGGAGCGCGCTGGAATCACGTCTCGCTGCCAAGAACAGGGCAGACTTCCCGTGTTAAACGCCGACTCGCAGGCCGTCATAAATACGCACGCTACATAGTCAGGTCGGTTTTATGTCGGTCAGGCAACACCTTCTCGTGTGAAATTTCACACGAAGGATCCTATCTCCTGTTTTTTTCTCTATATTGCTGGTGTTCCACTATTTCTCCCAAATGTTTTCACGAAGCAACGTAAGTATTTTCCTGGAGAAAAAGATATTAAAATTTCCCCACTTCCCAGATGAATTGGATTATTCTGAGCAGACTTTAGTTGTTGTTGTTATTGTGGTCTTTATTCCAGAGACTGGATTGATGCACCTGTCCATGCTACTCTATCCTGTGCAAGCTTCTTCATCTCCGAGTAACTACTACGACCTACGTCTGCCTGAATCTGCTTAGTGTATCCATCTCTTGGTCTCCCTCTTCGATTTTTACCCTGCACGCTTCCCTCCAACACTAAATTGGTGATCCCTTGATGCCTTAGAACGTGTCCTATCAACCGATCACTTCTTCTAGTCAGGTTGTGCCACAAATTCCTCTTCTGCCCATTTTTATTCAGTACCTCTTCAATAGTTACGTGATCAACCCATGTAATCTTCAGCATTATTCTGTAACACCACATTTCGAAAGCTTCTATTTTCTTCTTGTCTAAAGTATTTATCGTCCATCTATATCTACATCATACTCCGAAAGCTACTTAATGGTGTTTGGCAGAGGGTACTTTCGGTACCACTATCTGATCCCTCCAACCCTGTTCCACTCGCGAATAGTGCGTGGGAAGAATGATTGTCGGTAAGCCTCTGTATTGGCTCTGATTTCTCGAATTTTCTCCTCGTGGGGTGGGGGGTGGGGGGGGGGGGAGTGGGGTAGTAATACGTTGTCTGACTACTTCTGAAAAGTTCTGTCCCGAAATTTCAATAGTAAATCACTCCGTGATGCACATCGCCTCTTTTGTAATGTCTGGCAGTGGGTTTTGTTTAGCATCTCCGTAACGTTCTTTCGCCAGCTAAACGAGCCCGTGACGAAACGCGTTCCTCTTCGTTGGATCTTCTCTATCTCCTCTATCGGCCCTACCTGGTAGGAATCCCAAATAGATGAGATGAACAGTACTCAAGAATCGGTAGAACACCCGCCTTATAAGCCACTTCCTTTGTGGATGAGCTACATTTCCTTAAGATTCTTCCGATGAATCTGAGTCTGGTGTCTGGTTTTCCCACTATCTGTTTTATATGGTCATTCCAGTTACGGCCGCTCTGGATAGTTACGACTAGATATTTTACTACAGACGCTGCCTCCAGCTGTTTGTCGTCAATAGTGTAGCTGCACAGTAGTGGATTTCATTTCCTATGCAGGGGCAATATGTTACACTTATTTATGTTGAGGGTCAAACGCCGGAGTCTCCATCATTCATCAGTTCTCTGCAGGTCGTTGATACTTTGGTACAAACAACTGTGTCATCTGCGAATAGCCTTAAAGAGCATCCGACGCTTTCTACTAGATCATTTTATATATTTCTATATATTTCACTTCCACGCGTGGCTACATGCCACACAAATACTTTCAGAAAAGACTTTCTGACACAGAAATCTATACTCGATGTTAACAAATTTCTCGTCTTCAGAAAACACTTTCCTTGCCATAGCCAGTTATTTTGCTCCCAAAATAGCAAAACTCATCTACTGCTTTAAGTATCTCATTTCCACATCTATTTCCCTCAGCATCACCTGCTCTAATTCGACTACATTCCATCATCCTCGATTTACGCTTGTTGATGTCCATTTTATATTCTCCTTTCAAGACACTGTCTATTTCATTCAGCTGCCCTTCCAAGTCTTTTGCTGTCTCTTACAGAATTACAATTCCATCGGTGAACCTCAAAATTTTTATTTCTTCTCCATGGATTTTAATTCCTACTCCAAATTTTTCTTTTATTTCCTTTACTGCTTGCTCATATTAATATGAAGTACCAATTAACACTAATTTAAAATGGGCACTTTAAAATATTAGTCTTTTATTTCATTTCTAAATGTAAGCTACTTAAGATTCCAGTCACCATATAGAATTTTATGTTTCAACTATCTTTAACATTACCAGGAAATCTGCACTTACACATCCAAACACTAACAACTGTGGAAACTGTGTTAACCACAAAATACGTCGCGAATGAACTCGAGGTCTGTGAACATAAAGAACAGTGTACCTCCAATAAGTAATTAAAACTGCAGAGAAATGCGAAGCGCTCAAACACGACACCTCGTGGGCGAACACAAACGGCATGGATCATTTATGAAAGAGCCAGAAAAGAGACGAAGGTTATGATTTAAATTTAGTCAAAGAACTAATCAGAGACGGGCACATGTTCCAATTGGAACTTGATAAGCAAAGAAATTGGCAGTACCCCTTTCTCTTTTTTTGTTTTATAGAGGCACCAATTACCTTAACCGGCTTCGGAAAAAAACGGAAAACAAATCCGTATATCCAGATCGGGATTTCTACTCCAGACCTGCCAAATACATTGCCTTTAGCAACTGCACCACCTCGCTTGGCAGTGAAAAGCCGTCAATCAGTGTGAAAACGTGAAAGTCTCGTTTGCTTCAAAGGGCACAATTTCAGCATGTCATTGAATTGAGACACGGAAGAATAATACGTCTCCGTGAAATGGGCATGTTAAACGGTGACATTTCTGCCTGTATAGAGCATGTCGCTTCTAGAAACGAGTATAGCGGAAACGTCAGTGAGAAGTGGCAGTAGGCCACACAGCATCGGCTGGTCACATTTTCTGCAGCATGCCATAATTGGTATTACAGCTTCGATCACACTGTGGCCTATACGTTAGAGCACTGCAACGGGGGTGTGAACCGCATTGTGTCGACCGTTTGGTTTGTTGTTGTTTTGGTCTTCAGTCCTGAGACTGGTTTGATGCAGCTTTCCATGCTACTCTATCCTGTGTAATATAACTCCTGATAACGACGTCCTCCTGAGTAGTCCCCGCCCGGAGATCCGAATGGGGGACTATTTTACTTCCGGAATATTTTACCCAAGAGGATGCCATCATCATTTAATCATACAGTTAAGCCGCATGCCCTCGGGAAAATTACTGCTGTAGTTTCCCTTTGCTTTCAGGCGATCGCAGTACCAGCACGGCAAGGCCGTTTTGGCTAGTGTTACAAGGCCAGATCAGTCAACCATCCAGACTGTTGCCCCTGCAACTACTGAAAAGGCTGCTGCCCCATTCTTCCTAAAAAGTCTGTTTTCTGTTCCTGTTTTCCAATTGTCCATGATTTACTACCATTCAATACTGTGCTCCAAACACTCTCACAAATTTCTTCCTCAAGTTAAGGCCCATATTTCACAGAGTACACTTCTCTTCAAAATGAATGCCCATTTCGCCAGTGACAGTTTGCTTTTTATGTCCTCCTTATCAAATTACTGCAAAAACAACATTCACTTTAACAAAACTTGCATATAATACAAAGAAAAAGTATATAAACAAGTAAGAATAAAACTTCTGGAAAAAGTAAATTCTAACAAGACAAATATTATAAAAGATAGGACGAAATACTGTTGCCCCTGCAACTACTGAAAAGGCTGCTTCCCTACTTCAGGAACCACACGTTTGTCTGGCCTCTCAACAGATACCCCTCCGTTGTGGTTGCACGTACGGTACGGCTATCTGTATCGCTGAGGCACGCAAGCCTCCCCACCAACGGCAAGGTCCATGGTGTCGGTATTTTAAGCGGCAGACTGTTGGTACACATGCAATTTCGGCGGCTTCCATTGTCAACTAGCCATTAAAGTCGCACACTGCAATGAGTACGTGACAGAGGACTGTCCCCTATAAATTTCCTATAATCTCAGACTGCTCGGTGTAAGAAATGAACGAAGGATTAGGGCTTACCTCCTGTTGGCAAGAATATCATTAGAGACAAACAACTAGGTCGGATTGTGACTAGGAGGCATGATATATCACTATTTAAAAGCTGGATGTGTACGAGAGACGTCTGATGAGTGTCGAAACATTTTTCCAGAAAGTCTTGTAAGCTACACCGAAGAGCGAAAGGAACTGGTACATCTGCCTAATATCGTGTAGGGCCCCCGCTAGCACGTAGAAGTGCCGCAACACGATGTTCCATAGACACGACTAATGTCTGAAGTAGTGCTGTAGGGAACTTACACCGTTAATCCTACAGGGCTGTCCATAAATCCGTACGAATACGAAAGGGTGGAGATGTCTTCTGAAGAGCACGTTGCAAGGCGTCGTAGATTTACTCAATAATGTTCATGTGTGGGGAGTTTGGTGGCCAGTGGAAATGTTTTAAGAGCAGACGAGTGTTACTGGAGCCACGTGTGGGGTGTCACATGGTCCTGCTGGAACTGCCCCAGTCCGTCGGAATGTATAGTGCACATAAATGGATACAGCAGAGCCTCCACCAGCTTCAACGGTCTCATGCTGACATGCAGTTTCCATGGATTCTTGAGGTTGTCTCTATAATAGTACACATCAAACCGCTCGATAAAATTTGAAACGAGACTCGTCCGATCAGGCAACATATTTCCACTCATCAACAGTCCAATTGTTGGTGTTGATGGGTCCAGGCCAGGCGTAGCTTTGTGGAGTGCAATCATCAAGAGTACACGAGTGGGCCTTCGGTCCCGAAAGTCCATATCGGTGACGTTTTGTGGAACGGTTCGCAAGCTAACACTTACTGATGGCCCAGCATTGAAATCTGCAGCAATTTGTGGAAGGATTGCACTTCTCTCGCGTTGAACGACTGTCTTCAATCGTCGTTGGCCCCGTTCTTGCTGGATCTTTTTCCGGCCGTAGTGATGTCGGGGATTTGATGTTATACCGGATTCCTTATATTCACGGTACACTCGTGAAATAGTCTTACGGGAAAATCCCCACTTTATCGCTAATTCGGAGATGCTGTGTCCCATCGCTCTTGCGCCGACTATAAGACCACGTTCAAACTCACTTAAGACTTGATAACCAGTCATTGTTGCAGCAGTAAGCAATCTAACAACTGCGCCAGATACTTGTTGTCTTACATAGGCGTTGTCGACCGCAGTGCCCTATTCTGCCTGTTTACATACCTCTGTATTTGAATACCCATGACTTTACCAGTTTCTTTGGCGTTTCAGTGTAATTACTGATAAGTTTTTAAACAACTTAAACAATGTTATCCTCAGATATTTACAAAACTCAAGCAACTAAAGAAAGACAGTAAATTAATTTTTATTTAGGTCTTCAGAAACTTTTTGATAGTCTTTTTTAGCTTTCTGTATATATCGAGAACAAAACTTTCAGCACGAATCAAATGAGTGCAGGAAAAAAATTATAAACGCTGATGTGCAATAGTTAAGGACGAAAGTAACTCTTGCATGAATTGTTATTGACAAGTACCATAGTTTGATGAAACTTGGACCATGCATAGAAAGAACTGCTACAGTATAGTGTGAATGTACTGTGTTCAGGGATTTGGGAGTCTTTAAGATAATGCAATATTGTGCTTTACAAAGCGAGGCGGCGCAGTGGTTAGCACACTGAACTCGCATTCGGGAGGACGACGGTTCAAACCCGAGTATGGCCACCCTCATTTAGGTTTCCCGAAATTTCCCTAAATCGCTTCAGGCAAATCCCTTGATGGCTCCTTTGACAGGGCACGGCCGAGTTCCTTCCCCACCGATGGGACCGATGATTCCGCTCTTTGGTCCCTTCCTCAGATCAACCAATCAACCATTGTCCCGCCCTACACCGTAAAATCTGCTCGACCAGAAAGATTATTATCGCCGATGTTTCTGGACGCATTACGTGTGTCCACCTATCGCCATATCGCGTACGTCAAAAATCATTCCTCAGACTCAATCTGCTCTCATCCGAGAAGAGCACACGACTCAACTCGTCATAGGTCACTATGCTCTGGTGTCAACGGAACAGAACATACTGGTCGTCGTTCAAAGAGATCAGCCCTTTCAGTCGCCGTGTACTGTGGAACAGAAGACTGCGTGTCTTGCAGTCCTTCTAAATTTCGTTGAATTTGCAACCGCTGTCTGCGTGGGTCCTTTTTTGCCTGTTGCACAACATGGCGGTCATCTCCTGCTGTAATCGACCAAGGTCGATCACTTCTTCTCCTTCGGGCAGCAGTGCCTGTAGTTAGGAGCGCTCCGCACGCAGATGAAACAATGTTGTGAGCACTACCAAACTCCTGAGCAATAGTCGTCACACTTCCTCATCCTTCCATTTTCCTGATGATTCTCCCTGTGTGAAGCCATCCAAATATTGGGCTCCGGGCAACCTTGTAATAAAGAAGAGTACCACAGAGCACTGCAACTGCTCGCTGATTCACATACACTGCATTTTCCCTCTGCTTCAGTTACATCGTGTTGCGGAGCTAGCCCCATTCTATTCTGCTCTACAAGTGGGTCGTTGAATTTAACGTCTCCATCCGGTGGAAGTACCACCACAATTTGGATGACATTCCTTGGTTTCGTAAAACTGGCTCTGAGCACTATGGGACTTAACAGCTATGGTCATCAGTCCCCTAGAACTTAGAACTACTTAAACCTAACTAACCTAATGACATCACACAACACCCAACCATCACGAGGCAGAGAAAATCCCTGACCCCGCCAGGAATCGAACCGGGGAACCCTTCGTAAAACTCAGTGGCGTTGTTCTCAATTTATCAACAACACAACCATAGTCTGACAGTATACGACACAAATCCCCTTCTCCACTACAACCCAAAAATTTGGGATGAACATTTTTTTCTACTATCAGGCTTAGAACTGTGAGTCTGAAGGGGGAACGGCACGGCTTCACTGTGTGCTAGCGATATTCACATCTACAATAATTCTTCACAAGGCACATTATGATATGAAGCTGAGGGTACTTTGCGTATTGCCACTATAATTTTACCCCTTTCTTTTCCACTGGAGAATGTTGCGTGGAAAGGTGAACTACTTTTACACTTCCCTATTACCTCTGAATTCTGTTTATATAGTCCACCCCCGTAGCTAATTGGTGTGGCCGAGCGATTCTAGGCGCTTCAGTCTGGAACCGTGCGACCGCTACGGTCGCAGGTTCGAATCCTGCCTCGGGCATGGATGTGTGTGATGTCCTTAGGTTAGTTATGTTTAAGTAGTTCTAAGTTCTAGGGGACTGATGACCTCAGATGTTAAGTAAATAGTGCTCAGAACCATTTGAACCTTAACTGATTGGTTAGGACGTCAGACCGCCGTGCAGCGGGTCTGGGTTCGATTCACGGCCAGCTCGGAGATTTCCTCCATGCGAAGACTGGGTGATGAATTGTCTTGCTCATCATTTCATCGTCATCGACACGTGATTCACCCACTAAGGCGTCAACTGAAAGTATTTGCAACTTGGCGTCCGAACTTCAACAGGTGGTGTCTCAGAGCCCTCAACGCCATACGATCATTTCATCTCATTCTATTTAATTGCATGGTCGTTCCGAGAGATGTGAGAAGTGAGCACTTGGAATTTCGAATCTCTGAGATGCAAACACTTGGAATTTTGCATCTCTAACCTGCAGACAGTGTCAGTTCTGTAGTGTCCACCACTATAGTTTTTATGAATAACTCTACATCGCTCTGGGAATACTCAATGTGCCGAAGCAACGTTTTTGTAAATTCTACACTTGTTAAATTCGGATTGACCCATCTTCTTTCCTTCTCTACACGTTTTATGCGTTTGTACCACATTGGACGGTCAAGATGCGCGTTTATAGATTTTTATGGTTGTTAATATTTCCGGCAATTGATCACCAATTGATAAACCGTGTATTTGGCTGAGAATAGGCTTTCCGCAGAATTACGCGAAATACGTTACCGTTACTTGCGTCAAGGATCAACTGCCAATTTTTGCACCAAGTTGTAACCCACTGTAGGTCTTCTTGCAATTCTGTACAGTCTTCTGGTGTTGCAGCTTTACCACCTACAACAGCATCATCCACGAACAGCGTACTGGGGATTTTGACTTTATCCACCGGATCATTTGCACATTTGCGCAAACAAGTTCTCTATGTACGCGTACACCACCATTACTCTACCACGCAAACATAGGGGTTACACTGGTCTGGTGCGAGACGTTCCCTGGGAGGTCCACGGGGGGCCAAACCGCACAATACCCGTGGGTTCGGCCGGGGGAGGCGGAGGGGTGAAGTGGACTGCGGTAATCGTCGTGGGGTTGTGGACCACTGCGGCTGCGGCGGGGACCGAACGTCTCCGTCGTTTCTAGGTTCCCGGTTAACGTAATATAACATAACATAGGTTGTGCTGAGAAAAAATTGTTAAGAAAAATTCGGCGTTTAGCGCAGTTTCCAAGTAAGGTACCACTGAAGTTATCCAATCAGGCCGTTGCGCGCACACATTCAGGCTGCACGCCAGAGACGGTATCTCCAAACGTGTTTTTCGTTTGGTTCCCTAAATCCGAACAAGTGAGCGATAAAGAAATAGGACCTGGGACGGTAGTAGGTATCAGACGCGATTCAAAGTCTCAGCAACTTCGTGTTCTGTCATCTACAGTGACAGAACAATTGACATGAACTACATCTGGCGGGGAGCTTGTATTTGCGAGCGCAATGTCACGATTGGCTATCTTCTACTGTTTCTGACCATACTGTATATGAACCGTAAAGGCCCATGATTCCTCCTCAGGGTACACTCCCGAAGTTACTTTCACTTCTGACGATGTCGGCCCGTTAAGAACAACGTTTGAGCTCAGTCGAGGCTGTTATCTCGGGCACACACAGAGCGGTGGAAATGGAAGAGGGAGTGAGCCGGGAAGACGTCGCAGGGCACTTGAGGCGCGTCCCTGAGGACTAAACACACCGAGCGTCCATCCGCCCCCTCACGTGAAACCGCTGTCTCACCCCAGAGCAATCAAGTGGGACTATTTCTCTCAACGCACTTCTGCTTGGACGAAGAACCTGTTCGGTTACTTTGATCCGTCAAATCCCTTGTCTCTGGTAAACGCTTGCTAGCAACAAGAGTTTTTATTTGCTCTCTAATCTTTCAGTATCTTTGTTTCTTGACATAAAACACAGTGAGGTCTGTATTTCACGTCTCAGTTGCCTTTAAGACACAGGATGAGGCACCTAAGAAAATCCACCCAAAATATATACAGAACGAGTTAATATATCGCTCCGTGGTTGTAGTTGAATTTCTAACGGACAGTGAACACATTTTCTGACATATGCAAGTAATTTTTAACGTTTACACCTGCCGAATTAAGACACCGACTTTGTTTGTATTAAAGAGGTTCCGGCGCTTTATGTTTCGTCATTTATATATAATAACTGATGATGATCGAAGACGGGGGGATATGAAATGTAGGCTGCCAATGGCAAGAAAAGCTTTTCTGCACAGGAGAAATTTGTTCACATCGTGTATATATTTAAGTGCCTGGAAGTCCTTCCTCAAGGTATTAGTATGGAGTACAGACATGAATGGAAGTGGAACATGGACGACAAACAGTCCAGACAAGAAGAGAATAGAAGATTTTGAACTGTGGTGATGCAAAAGAATGCTGAAGATCAGAATGGTTGATCACATAACTAATATGGAGGTACTGAATAGAATTGGCGAGAAGAGAAATTTGTAGTATAACCTGGCTAAAAGGAGGGATCGATTAGTAGGACACATTCTGAGACATCAAGGGACCATCAATTTAGAACCCAAGGGAAGCGTAGGGGGTAAATATTGTAGAGGGAGACCAGGAGATAAGTACAGTAAGCAGATTCAGGTTGCAACAGTTATTCTGACGTGAAGAGGTTCAAAATGGTTCAAATGGCTCTGGCAACTATGGGACTTAACAGTTATGGTCATCAGTCCCCTAGAACTTATAACTACTTAAACGTAACTAACCTAAGGACATCACACAACACCCAGTCATAACAAGGCAGAGAAAATCCCTGACCCCGCCGGGAATCGAACCCGGGAAACCAGTCGCGGGAAGCGAGTGAGGTAAAGAGGTTTGCACAGGATAGAGCGGCATGGAGAGCTGCATCAAACCTGTCTTTGGACTAAAGACCGCAACAACAACAACATTTATATACATTGTAAACAATAACGGTCGTATCACACTTTCTTGAAGTACTCTGGAAATTACCTTTACGTCTGTCGATCTTGTTCCGTTGAAAGTGACGTGATGAGTTCTGTCAGCAAGGACGACTTGAATCCAGTGGCAAATCCAGTCCAATACTCGATTAGCTCTTACTTTATTCACTAAACGATAGTGGGGGATGGTATCAAATGACTTCCTGAAGTCATCAACCAAAGCGCCGTTGGCTGCACCGCTATGAATCTCATGGAGGAACAGGGCGAGGTGAGTTTCTCAAGATATGTTTGCGGAATGCATGTTGATTTTCTTAGAAAGATGTTCGTTCCTCAGAAACGTCATAGTTGTTGAGCATGAAACATTTTCAATAACTCTACAACAGATTGATGACAAGATATAAAATCCGTCCAACGACCCTTCCTGAAAACGGCATGACCTGCGCTTCTTTCCAGTCGCTAAGATCCCATCTGTTCCGCGATTGGTTATCTCAACATTTGCCATTTTTACGTTCGTACGATGACTGAAAGGAGGGGCCGTATTACAGTCGTTCGCAGTGAGACAGTTTCTGAAGACTGGATTCAGTATTTCGGCTTCTCTGTGTTATCTTCCGCTTTGGTGCCTGTATGGTGACTGGGTGACTGAATAGATGGATTCAGACGCTTATCGGTTTCAGTTAAGACCGAAACCTCGTTTGGTTTGTTGTGAGATCGGTTAGCAAGATTTTACTTTCAAGGTCACTGAACATTTCACTCATTGCTCTCCTTACGCTTATTTTCTCTTCGGTCAGCTTTTGTTTGCCAGCTAGGTTATGACTTCTATTGAGTATGTGACGAAGCTCCCTTTGTTTACGGATCAGTTTTCTAACACGGCTACTAAGCGACAGTAAGTCTTTCCCATCTCTTAAGACCTTGCTCGGAACATGCTTGCCTAAAACATATTGAACGATGCTTTTGAATTTTTTCTTTTGTTATCCATATCTTCGTCCTCACCACTGAATATTTGATGTTTACTAATCAAATACTGTGCAATTTGTATCCTGTCACGTTTTATAAGCAAAAATATTTTTCTGCCTATCTTAGCCTCAATCATAGTTGTTATAACATACTTATGATTACTGATACTTTCCCCTATGTTAACCGATTCCATAACTTTAGGTCTGTTTGTCGCTACGAGGTCTACGACTTTACCTTCTCGAGTTGGCTCTCTAATTGTCTGCTTGAAGTAATTTTCGGACAAGACATTCAGAACAATGTCACACGGTTCCCTGTTTCTGCCACCAGTTTTCATCGCACAACGCTCCCAATCTATGCATGGCAAGTTGAAGTCTCACCCTCTATTACAACGGCATGATCAGGAAAGTTAGTAACGATATTCTGACAGTTCTCTCTGAAGAGCTCTACCATTAGAGCTCCAGACCCAGGCGATGTACAAAAGAATCAGATTATCGTTATTGACCGACCTTTGATGCTTAAATTCACCCAGATTAATTTGCATTCGGAATCTGTGATAATCTGTGGATATTATCGAATTAGTTACTGACGTAAATACTTCGTTACATTGCTACGATCAGAAGAAATATTCTTCTGAAAAGACGTGTGTGACAAAGTTACATTTTATTGCGGTATACCTTAATGGATCTTTGAAATCCACGAAAAGATAATGAGTCGTGGCGGCACTTAGAGAACTACACTTTGTCGATACAACACAGAAACACATGGTAAACCAGACAGTTTAGTGCGCCCGTATGTAATGAGAGATTTAACGCACATTATATCTAACTTTATTTTCTCATAACCAAAGGGAACAAATTACACTTACTACTGTGTCTTCTATAATAGCATTGTCAAGCAAAAGGATGAGATATTAATATACCTGTAATCGCCACGTGGTGTATGGATGAACATTAAGTGAACCCCATACATCAGTAGAAACGACAGACAACTTAATTTTCATCATGTATACAACACAAATAACGTAGAAAAGTTGACACTTTGATATCGAAGTTATCCTTGGATAGTAATAGGTTCAGCATCATGCTATTCTATATTATGTATACATATGTAGCCTAAACCACATTCAACTGGTTTTAACAATGAAACAGTCTTAAAATAAATTATCTACTAGATTTAACATAGACATTGGGTGATGAGTCGGATGTAACTGAACATAAAGTTACTTTCATAATGACATAAATGTAGCATACTGCTCTTCGTCATAGATTATGAATTTAATGTGTGTATGTGATGGAAATTAAGATGGTTGTCGTTTCTAATCGATGCATGATTTGTAATTAAAATCACTTAGACATTAGGTGTCATGTTGCAATAAAAATTTGTCAAAACATCAATCTTTTACGATAGTAAAATTACGCAGGACACTACAATAAGTGTAAAATTCCTCGATTTTTTGTGAGAAAATAAATTAGATGTAGTCTGTGTTAATTTTAATCATGACATATTTAATTGTACTCGTAAATGTCGCTGTAGTCTTGAATATAATAAAGTTTTAGCTTAAATCCTCTTACTATTAGATATACATAGAGAACTAAATTGATTGTCTTCTAGTTTTCGACAGTATCATTTTTTTAAATTATAAAAAATGTATTTTTTTAAAAATATGTTATTTTATAAAAATGTCTCTAAAGATAATCTAAAAATTATTATGCTTCCGGACTTGGCTTATATAATTGTAAATTGCAATTGGACTTTTTTTTAACATAAAATAATTGTATGTAATAATATAATCACGCTTCCATCAGGTCACATAACCACAGTGTGACCTGGTGAGCTTATATGACAGTTAGAATGTTTACGCTGATGCTCAGTCAGCTGTGGTGTTGTTCCATATATTGTGATAAACGAAAATATTTGTGGACAGTGTTATATCATGCTACTTAGTTGTTTATCCTATCAATTTCGGTTCTGTCTTATTACAGATCCGAGGATGCTAACATAGTCTTTCCGAATTCAGTTATCCAAATTTAATAAATAATTGACTCGCGATTTCGGTGTTTGAAAGATTCTTCAGAGTCCACACTATTGAAGGTCGCTCCAACACTGATAGAATTACATGGTCTACACTTTATGAAACCGGAAAAAATTGTTGCAAAGTACTTACCTGTCACAGGGATGATTTTACTTCATTTTCTGCACGTTTCGAAGCTAATCCGTGTCCTTAATGTCGATGTTTATATGTCAGCTTTCAGCTTTGACTGACAAGTGACACGCGACGCTCAACATGATTAACTTCCAAACTCATTGTCAGAGAAAATTAAATTCCTCTGCGAGACAGTTGACGACATGTGTGTGATGTAATTATCGACATTTGACGTAATTCGTTCACAGAGCTGTAGTTCCACAGGTTTTTTTTTCACATTTCCTTCAAACATAGGTATCGATCTAAAGTAATGTGTGAAAAAAATACAATATACTGATTCTTTCATTATTGAAATTTCTTGTTAGCATTTATAAGCTGGTACTAGCTATACAGGTATATCAGTTATTTAATAATACAAGAGCTTGCACATTGATAAGAGTTTATAAATTTTGTTGTTTATGTAAACTTATTTCCCGAAATATACCGTGCTTTGGCTTAATTTGAGGTTATTCCTACAACGAAAAACACACTGTTCCTCGACATATCTAGGGCTTTGTACCAACCGTTAAACGGTGCTGCTAATGGATGCCGATATGTAGACAGTTATGAAGTCTGTAAAAGCAGATCCTATCGTCGTTCACATTGCATTGGACAAGTATTCCCTGTAAGTACCACAGGGGACAGAAAATAAGAATTTGGATTGTCTTCTGCGATTAGACATCAATAACTCAAATGTGGTATACAATTTTCTGTATTTCATTTATTTATTCAACTTGATCGGATTAGAGCCATGAAGCCCTCTCTTATTACGCACCGGGGTTTCACACATAGAGTACCTTTTTACATCATAGTTACCTAAGAAATACCAATTTTAACATGCCAGGTAGTACTAAAATGATTTGAGTATCCATAGTAGCAGTGTTAGTAAGTAATACTGACTATGAACTAACAGTAATAATACAGGTAGTTGGTGTATTACTGCTGCTACTGCCACTAATAGTGATGATAGTAATAATAATAATAATAATAATAATAATAATGGCAATAATACCAGTAATGGCAGTGGCAGATATAACATAAATTTACAGGTGTAGAAAATAGATGCTCTATTCTATATCATGAAATTTAAGGAGACTGCACCAGCTAAGATTACTTAAAAATGAGGAACATCTGGCTGCAAAGAAGGATTTACACGGGTAACAAGTGCGTACACGTACAATGGTAATCATCATTGTTGCTATAGTTGGTATGTCATTAACTGTCTTCTGAAGCTGGAGATGTTATTCGTTTTTCTAGTATACTGCGGAAGGTTATCACAGAGTCCGGTTCCTGCTGCTAAGACGGACTTCGAGACAGTGGCTGAACGACAGAGTAGGACAGAAAAGATTATACTGCGACGGGAACGCTTTAACAAAAGCGTTAAAGGGAGACATATGGGGGAACTGTGTACGTTATACACTGAAGCGCCAATGAAATTGGTATGGGTACGCGTACTCAGATACAGAGATATGTAAACAGCCGAAGGCGGCGAGGTCGGCAACGCCAATAGAAGACAACAAGGGTCTGGCGCAGTTGTTAGATCGCTTACTGCTGCTAGAATGGCAGGTTATCAAGATTTAAGTGAGTTTGAAAGTGGTGTTATAGTCGGCGCACGAGCGATGGGACAGAGCCTCTACGAGGTAGCAATGAAGTGGGGATGTTCCCGTACGGTCATTTCACGAGTGTACCATGAATATCTCGAATCCGGTAAAACATCAAATCCCCGATATAGCTGCGGCCGGAAAAAGATCCTGAAAAAACGGGACCAACTACAACTGAAGAGAATCGTTAAACGTGACAGAAGTGCAACTCTTCTGCAAATCGCTGCAGATTTCAATGCTTGGCCATCAACAAGTGTCGACGCGTTAACCATTTAACGAAACATCATAGATATGGGCTTTCGGAGCCGAAAGCCCGCTCGTGTACTCTTGATGACTGCACGACATAATGCTTTATGCCTTGCCTGTGCCCGTCAACACCGACACTGGACTGTTGATGAGTGCAAACAAGTTGCCTGGTCGGACGACTCTCGTTTCAAATTGTATCGAGCGGATGGGTGTGGACGGTTATGGAGACAACCTCATGAATCAATGGACCCTGCATGTCAGCAGCGGACTATTCAAGCTGTTGGAGGCTCAGTAATGGTGTTGAGCGTGTGCAGTTGGAGTGATATGGGACCCCTGATAGTCTAGATACTATTCTGTCAGGTGACACGTACGAAAGCATTCTGTCTGATCACCTGCATCCATTAATGTATATTCTGCATTCCGACGAATTTGGTTAATTCCAGCAGTACAATGTGACACGCTGCACGTCCAGAATTGCTGCAGAGTGTCTCCAGGAACACTCTTCTGGGTTTAAACACTTCCGCTGGCCAACAAACTCAACAGACATGAACATTATTGAGCATATCCTGGATGCCTTGCAAAGTGCTGTTCAGAAGAGATCTGCACTCACTCTTACGGATTTATGGACAACCCTGCAGGATTAATGGTGTCAGTTCCCTCCAGCACTACTTCAGATATTAGTCGAGTCCATGCCACGTCGTGTTGCGGCACTTCTGCGTGCTCGGGTGGCTCTACACTATTTTAGGCAGATGTAGCAGTTTCTTTGGCTCTGCAGTGTAAGACAAAAAAGAAGACATGGGTATGGAAGTCTATACGCTTGTCTGCAAGTAGACAGGATAGTAGTTGCCTAGTGCAGCTATTCTAATTGTTTACTATCCTATGTTAACCGATATAAAGAGATATCATGTAAGTAATTTTCATTAATAGATGCTCCTTAGATTACTTATTTTTCTAAGAGCGTTGACTCATTGCTACGTATAATTTCAACTAGGCTGAAGTTATATCCTGGCGGAAAATTATTTAGTATGGTGCCGTATACATTCATGAAGTTGCTAAAATGTCGCAGCGAGATGTAAATGGAGTTGGAGGCAGGCAGTTCACAGCCATTGATGTCCATGATGTTTCGTCAACTTGTCACGTTGCCGAAACATCGCAAAACCTGGACGACGCTAAACAGAAAAATACGCCACAGCTGTTCAGAATCATCATACGTCAAGGAAATCTGAAATAAAGTTCACGAAAGATGGGGTCAAGATTAGTGTTTAACGTACCGTCGACGAATCGTTCTTAAGAGATGGAGCACAGACTGGGTGAACAGGGTCAGAAAATTCCAAGAGGAACAAATCCATAATTTGTCTTAATCTACGTAAGAAAGTTGTCGACAACATAAACTTAAGTGGTCTAATGGAGATCTGAAGCCCGCTCTTACCGAATGCGAGTCCTGTGCGTTTTACATCGAGCCACCTCACCAGATTAAAATTTTGTTGCTAATGCTAAAGTCCTTGACAATAACTTCACCGGAAAGAAAATGATATTTGCCAGTTTGACGTTTCTGATAATTGGTCTTTGTGCTAGCGTGAATTCCAACCCTTTTCGCAACGTCTGATGGTATGAGGGCACACGAAAGTCGTTGTGTTGGGCACCTAGGATGGCATCCTATAATTTCGGGTTGGTATTGCAACTTCTTCATCTATCTTGAAATTTTCTTATCGATATCAACAGGTTAGGTGAAAAGTGCTACACATACACACCATCTCGACGCAAAAGAATTGTATACAGTGGTTGCTGGCTGAGCTGCAGCCGCGCACACTCACGCTCTAGAGAGAACCCACCTGCCTGATTCGGCGAGTCGGCACGTTCTGCGACGCTGATACCTACAAAACTCACCTGCCGGATCTTGACTGTTCAAGCTCTACTTTGCGCTCCTATTGTTGCACGTCTTTAAACTTTGAAATAAATGATCTGCCTAGGAAGAGATTGGTTTGGCCATTAAAGACTATGTTGTTGAGGCCGTGTGTTCTCCAGTTAAGTTGACATAGCTGTCCCGTCCGAGATAAAACAGATGTGTGCTTCACACAAGGATTCAAGGAGCCTTCACGGGAGTCACTAATACCGAGTAAGCGTATTCCCACTATACTCCCTACGAAATAGCGACAGCCGTGAAATATAAAGTAGAAGGTGCACATTATACCCACTCATTCGAACAACATTTTTAGCAAATATTCTGCCACTTGGGACTTTACACCAAACGGCAGGATACTGAAATACTGCTCTGCGTCATTCAGGGCAGATTCTCCTCTACAATTACACTGGTGTCCAAAAATAAAGCAACAAACCTCTGTTTCGACGTCCTGCGTCTCATTCACGATATAATCATATAAACTGTCAACAGATGTCTGTACGAACGAGTTCTGCACGGAAGATAGCATTCTGGTCAACGGTCAACCACGCCAACGGTGACGTCATGGTACCTATCAAACGAGATAGTGTTTGTTGGGTAGTCCCACAGCCACAGACTGTGCCTTATGTCACAGAAAAGACGGCTATTAGTTTCACTGTGGTGGAGGATCATGGGAGAAATGGAACCAGGACCGCCACAAATTGATGTGGCCCAATGGCTTAATGTGAATCGTTCTGTTGCTTCTCGGATGTGGTGACAGTTTATAGAGACCGAAACTGTATCCCAAAGAGCAGGTCAGAGCCGACCACTTGTGACATCAGAAAGATAAGACCTTTATTTTGCTGTAAGGGCAAGACGGTACCGCCTCAGTACTGCACGGTAACTGGCATCTGACCTCGCAGCATCCACGTCTTCTATCGAGGCAAACTGTGTGCAGACGGCTTCGCCAGAGTGGTGTTTATTGTCAGAGACCTGCTGTATGTGTACTTCTGCCGTGTCTTCACAAAGGGAACGTCTAGAGTGGAGTCGTCAACATGTCAACAAGATAGGAGAAAAGTGGGCCAATACTCTTTCCAAAGATAAGTCCCAATTGGGTCCGGAGAGGAATTCTCGGCGGATTCGCATGTGGAGAGAACGGGGAACACGATTTCGGGACCCAAACATTGTGGAAAGAGACCGATATCGGGGTGGATCCCAATGTTGGGGGCAGGGATAATATTCGGCGCTGAACACCTCTCCATGAAACTGTACTCGTGAATCGGCATATCGTGACGAGATCTTCGGACCTCATGTGCGGCTGTTGCGTGGTGTTGTTGCCCCAGACTTCGCATTTATGGATGATAATTCTCGACCTCGTAAAGCACGGGTGGTTGATGTTTTCTTTGAAACGGAAGATACTGCACACAAAGCGTGGCTTACTCTCCCACCTGATTTGAAATCCATAGAGCACGTCTGATATGCACTAATGAGACGGGATGCATCACATCAGCAGCAACCAACCACTCTCCAAAACATGTGAGCATCTCTGTACAAAAAATGGACGTTATTGCCTCAACGTGAGACTGATGATATAATTCACAGCACACAACGTAGTCGTCACACCTGTATTGCTGCCAGAGATGGTCTCACTCCATACTGAGCACTTCAGCCAGTTCTCGGAATGTGTGTGCAAATCAGTTAAGTTGGAAGAAACGTATAAACTTTTTGTCTACCGTTGTTCAAAATTGGTTAAAATGGCTCTGAGCACTATGGGACTTAACTGCTGAGGTCATCAGTCCCCTAGAACTTAGAACTACTTAAACCTAACTAACCTTAGGACAACACACACATCCATGCCCAAGGCAGGATTCGAAACTGCGGCCGTAGCGGTCGCGTTGTTCTAGACTGTAGCGCCTAGAACCGCTCGGTCACCCTGGCCGGCTCTACCGTTGTGTTGCAGTTATTTATGTTCTGTATTCTTTACATTGTTTCTACTTTAAGATCACCTGTTAATATTGTTTGGGTGCAAAATAAACGCAACCTTGCAAAATTTCCGTTTGTTGCTTTAATTTTGACACCAGTGTATGCTTACTCACTCGATCGTGATTACACATACATACACATGCAGCAATATCGTGAGCATCGCCCTACTTAGCACTGTAGTGGAGAGTCGTGATACTGTGGAACAGCATACGCTTTTTTCATCTGAGCTCACCACGGCTAAATCTATGCTTTTTGCCTTCGTTCAAAATAACAATTTTATGACTCAGTCAGGGTCACTTTCCATGTAACTGTACGTGTTTTTTTTTCCTTTGTCACATCAGATAAAGTACAAATTCAACTTATTGCACCACTGAAGTTGTCCTGCCTCTAGCAACATGATCTGATCCCAGCTATCCCCCACCAGCAAGCGCCCCCTGTTTATACACTCTTCTCGCCTGAGACGTCAGATACGTAACTTTTCATCAAACCTCCATCTAAAATGCTTTGGTTACATCTAATAGTGATGAGGCTTATACTCACTCGGAAAGAAATTGCTATAGTTTTTATATGTGTATTTCTTAGCCAATCCGCATTTTTACTCAAGGACTATTGGGTGTCTCCCACTGCAGGGATAGTGGAAAGTCTCTCCCCTTAAACTGCACCTTGTCTTTTGACTTCATAGAACGTATGCCTACACCACTCTTCTAGAAATTGTGTCCCTCTGTATGACATGGCTTCCTGCTAAAAGCGGCCGTGCCTCGTTACCTTGCATAACAATGGCCGAACATGGCTTCCGTGTTCCTCTCTGAATTCTGCCTCTTCCGCTCGACTGAACATTTCGTATCATCCAAACAAAAAGTCAGATGCAGATGGGGAGTGTATTAATAAATTTTATATTTCGTACCACAATTTTGCAACCTATTAAACAATAATTTACTTTTTCCCTCAACTGCGGTGTTACGTAAGGTTATGGTGGGGTGTGAGCGTGGATAGTGAATGCTGCTGCCAAGTCTCACTGTATAGATGAAGTTCCGTGTCGATCATCGTCTTCCACTCTTCCTTTCATTTTATTCCAATCCGTATTACACAAACCGCACGTTACATCGGAGAAGAAACCACTACAGTTGCTCACATGACGGGGAGACACACTTCCTAAGTTCTGAAAAGTCGTAGATGGGCAATTAAAAGCCCTGTGCCCTTATTCTTTATGGAGGACGGTAATGTCAGACACCCTGTGTTATCCCCAATACAATGAGGATGACACCTGACTCATATTCCTGTAATTTTCGCTGTCTTGAATTATTATTATTATTAATTATAATTATTATAATAATAATTATTGTTGTTTTTGTTGTTGTCGTTATGTACATGGTGTATATTTTTTCGAGAATTTTAAACCTACACTAGTTTAAACCACATTTACTTTATCAGAAGTTGATTCGGTAAAAATATCTCAAATGTAGTAACAGATATCAAGGGACACTATTTTTCCATTTGTTGACGATTGTAACACTTCGGCACTAAAACACTAATTTATTCA
Organism: Schistocerca gregaria; assembly: GCF_023897955.1. NCBI lineage: Eukaryota > Metazoa > Arthropoda > Insecta > Orthoptera > Acrididae > Schistocerca > Schistocerca gregaria. The sequence continues at coordinate 707,632,003 of NC_064931.1, forward strand.
TGCATTATGCTCGGCGTGATGCAATTAAGCTTTGTAGTCGTCAAATTTTGTTAAAATTTTTCTAGTGAAAAGTTTGTGTGTGTGTGTGTGTGTGTGTGTGTGTGTGTGTGTGTGTGTGTGTGTGTGAGCGTGTATCAAGGCTCAGACATCTGGCATAGGGAACTTTAGTTCACAGTGGTTACATCCTAAACCATTATCTGTTCTCGTGTAATAAACAGCGTCGACGAGTGGTGGATCCATGTGTAAGTGAAAAACAGCAATTTGAAGACATGGGACATCGTGGATTACAAAGTTATTCATTGGCTTGTAAAGCTCAATTAGAGCGGCCAAATTAGTTTTCAAATTGAAAATTCTATCAAAAGTTCACAAGTTTCAAATCAACCAAGTGAAAATATTCAAAGCGCTCAGGACAAACTGTGCTAAAGGTAATGAGAAGCGTTCTAGTAGAGAAAATTTTGTGCTCGAAAAAAAAAAAAGGCTGGCGTTTCTCTCCACTAAAGAAAGAGCAAGCCGAAGTTATTCCGTTATATAATCATTCGTGGACGATATTGTTGTTCCACGTCTTGATTATCGAGGCTGTATTTGTCAGATATGAAGACAACAACGGCGAATTTTAAACGATGGGTCCTCTGCATCTGCTTGCTGAGCTGTACGTCTAGGGTGTGACAGATAGCCCAACTGTAGCATATCAGAGGCCTCGTCCTGGGTTCAGCGCAGCACTTTGTGGTTGTTCAGTAACTTGCCTGTTGAGTTACGAGATTAGTTCTTAGTCGTGGTTCAAGGAAAAGTGTAGTAACATTTCCTGGTCCCTTTCCTAGTTACTGAACTCCCCTGGTAGTCAAATTTCTGTGGTTAGTAACTGATTGCCGCTGCAAGTGTTATACTGTATCCCGATGCGAGAGAGATGACTAGGAAAAGTACGAGTGAAGAGTAAATTGTGACTTGTAACGTGCTCAATAAGGATTGATTTTCTTTCTAAGGTAATTCATGGGTAAAATTCGAGATCGATTAAACGGAATCATAATCTAAAAGTTTACGTTTCTAACATATTTGTACCGTCTAGGAAAGCATTTCATATTGACTTCAGTGGTAGCTCGTAATCACATATACGCATTTATCTCGCAATAGGCTCGTTTTTGAACCCGTACTGGAACATTCTACTTCTGTAAGTATAGAATTAATGTCCCTCGCCGTGGGTTCTTTCTGTACGTGAGGGAGAATCGCAGGAACAACTGTAGGGATTTTGATACAGTTTTCACTAATAGTTCGAGTAATTTAAGAGTATGATTTGTGTATATAATTTACTACCGCTACCCTAGTGAAATCGTCGAGCCGTAGATACATAGTACTACTTGTTCCAAGCTGGGCAGGTCGCTAGTTATCGGATAATTTCACCTGCATCAGTTTTCGCTGGTAGTTACGATACAGACTGTATCTACATCTACATCTACGTGATTGCTATTCGCAATAAAGCACCTGGCAGAGGGTTCAATGAATCACTTTCAAGCTGCCACTCTACCGTTCCATTCTAGAAAGGCACACGGGAAAAACGAGCTCTTAAATTTTTCTGTGCGAGCCCTGATTTCTCTTATTTTATCGTAATGATCATTTCTCCCTATGTAGGTGGGTGGCAACAGAATGTTTTCGCAATCGGAGGAGAAAACTGGTGATTTAAATGTCATGAGAAGACCCCGTCGCAAAGAAAAACGCATTTGTTTTAATGTTTGCCACTCCATTTCACGTATCATGTCTGTGACACAATCCTACACCGCGATAATACAAAACGAGCTGCCCTTCTTTGTACTTTTTCGATGTCATCCGTCAGTCCCACCTGGTGCGGATACCACACCGCACAACAATACTCCAGAATAGGGCCGTCAAGGGTGGTGTAAGCAGTCTCTTTAGTAGACCTGTTGCACCTTATAAGTGTTCTGCCAATGAATCGCACTCTTTGGTTTGCTCTAAAAAATGGCTCTGAGCACTATGGGACTTAACTTCTGAGGTCATCAGTCCCGTAGAACTTAGAACTACTTAAACCTAACTAACCTAAGGACATCACACACAACAATGCCCGAGGCAGGATTCGAACCTGCGAACGTAGCGGTCGCGCGGTTCCAGACTGTAGCGCCTAGAACCGCTCGGCCACCCCAGCCGGCTTGGTTTGCTCTACCCGCAATATTATCTATGTGATCGTTCCAATTTAGGTTATTTATAATTGTATTCCCTAATTATTTAGTTGAATTTACAGCCTTCAGATTTGTGTGACTTATCGCGTAATCGAAATTTAGCTGATTTCTTTTAGTACTCATGTGAAAACTTTACACTTTTCTTTATTCAGGGTCACTTGCAACTTTTCGCACCATACAGATATCTTATCTAAATCAGTTTGCAAGTCATTTTGATCATCTGATGACTTGACAAGACGGCAAATGAAATAATCATCTGCAAACAATCTAAGACGGCTACTCAGTTTGTCTCCTATGTCGTTAATAAAAATCAGGATCAATAGATTCTCGAATAACATTATTATGACCAACTGGTAGATGGGAATTTCAAAAATGGTTCAAATGGCTATGAGCACTATGGGACTTAACATCTGAGGTCATCAGTTCCCTAACTAACCTAAGGACATCACACATGTCCATGCCCAAGACAGGACGCGAACCTGCGACAGTAGTTTGAAGGGCCTAGAACCGCTCGACCATACAGGCCGGCTGATAGGAAGTCTTCAGAATGTTTTATACGTCACGTAATATGCATCAGAAATTCTGTTGCACACCGTGTGTCAAAATACACCTAATCAGTAGTCCAGTGCCTGCTGAGCAGTGCTGCATGGCGGTAAAAGTCAAAGCGGGAAGGCATTGCTGTCACTGCTGGCGTATTGGCTAGTCTTCGTTTTTTACTGTCTGTTAATAGATATCGATAAAATGAAAATAGAAACAGACTAATTTCTGAGACCGCTCTATCGAGTGGACAGGTAAAATTACGGTTAAAAAATCATTTTGTTTGTGACGGGAAACTAAGCGACACGTTCTGGCGACGATGGACGTCGCACGAAAGGCGTGGTGAGCAAATATCTGCCGAAACACAAGAGAAAATGCGCCTTGCGACTCTTAGGAGGAACAATATTTTTATCAGTGGCCAGAACACGGCCAGCACGGTCGGGAACGCCTGTTGTTACGCAGGCCGCCGCATCGGGTTTTATGATCAGTGACAGGAGCGCGGCCTGTTTTCGGTCGCCTAGGCCGCCGAGTCGGATCTCTCGGGTATACGTGGTTCTGAATGGTACCGTCGGGCACCTGTGTCCGTCAAAATGGCTACTCTTACGTCCGCCGCCGTGCCGTGCTGCATTTTGAACAATGTGCGCACTGCGCTGCCATTTGGATATCTCTCGTATTTGCGCGACTGAGCGGCTCTGTAACGGACAAAAGGCTCCACATGGTTAACTTATCAAGAAAAGTGCCTTTATAACGTGTTTCGCGCGGAGTTCTACAACTGACAATTCTCGCGCCGTTTGCGGGCCCTTTCAGAGTTCCCATCATTATTTGGCGCGAGCTGCTGTTTTTGATCTCTGAACTCACTCACTGTTGATTCTGCTAGGAAGGAATGGCTGCGTTATCCAGTTCCAGATTGGAAAATATAATACGGCAGATTTGGCAGACGGAATTTAGACCTCTCGAAAACCCAAGGCCGAGAGCAAAAAGCGAGGTTTGGCACAGTTATTATGCAACGAAAAACCGGACAACCGCACTGTGAGGGCTCCGTAGGTACTTTGCAGTGAATGTAGATAGTTCATCTGCAGATTTTGAGAGTGAGTTTTAGAGAGTTAATATATGTGACGTATATGACCATACCTATCGACTGCATTGACTTGAAAGCTTTTTTTTCGGCAATGGACAGCAGACCTTAATATTTGACATTGATTTCAACTTGATAACGCTATGCTTTCTTCAGAACAAGAAGTCTAAAGAAACGGACATACAGACGGGCAACACGATGTTCCTACAAGGGTCCCATTCTTATTGACTGGGCTATGGAATCTTAGAAATCAAGACAGCTCTGTTACTACTGGATTTGCTTAGTGTGTGAAATGAAAGCACGTGTTGTCATACAGGTCATCATCGGGAAATGGCAATTTGATAGGCATGATCACACGAAATTCTGCCAAGACTAGCGTCTACCAACAGAAGAAGCGCTTTTTAAAAATAGGTGACACAGACGCGAATTATCTATTTAAAAGCTATCCTAGATGTCATCTGTTTCTTCATCATGATCTCATTGCGTATCATCGGGTAATTTGCATGTTTCTATGAACATTAGCGACAGCAATTCCGAGCCATTTACCCTTCGTGCAGTTTTGCATATGTGCGACTGGACGTGCGCGATCATTTCATGGAAGCCACTGTGCAACATTTAGAACAAGACGTGCATCCATTCCGAGCTGAAGAGAGGTTAAGCTTCATTAAATTCATCCAGGAAGCTGTCACCTTGGAATTAACTATCTTAATGTGTGATATTCCTGGCTGTGGCTGCCAGTATATTATTTTGCTAGAAGCTCGCCTTGATGCAGCTTGATACACGTCTAGTACCGTATGGTACAAAATTTGAGTGGATACAAGCGATACTGAACTTGCTTCTGATTGGTCGGCACGTTTGGGTGATAGTTGCCTAAACGCCTAACTTCTCTTATCAATTATATATGCATTGTATTGAAACCAGTTTTACTATGATAATTTCTCATGGTTATCCTACGAGTCTATCGTTTGTGTTTATTAAATTTCACTTGTTTTGAGAAACATAAGACTAACGATATTGCAACTGAAGTGCTTCGGACACCTTCGGGTCGCTTTGGCACACCTGGGGGACGAAGTACTCATCTCGGATGCACTAATCACTCCGTTTCGGGCGTTGTGGACGGCTGGTTTCGTACACTATGTGATCAAAAGTATCCCGACACCCCCAAAACATACGTTTTTCATATTAGGTGCGTTGTGCTCCCACCTACTGCCAGACACTTCATATTAGAGGCCTCAGTAGTCATTAGACCTCATGAGAGAGCAGAATGGGGCGCTACGAGGAACTCACGGACTTACAACGTGATCAGGTGATTGGGTGTCACTTGTTATACATGTGCACGTGAGATTTCCACACTCCGAAACATCCCTAGGTCCACTGTTCCCGATGTGATAGTGAAGTGTAAACGTGAAGGGACACGTACAGCACAAAAGTGTACAAATCGACCTCCTCTGTTGACTGACAGAGACCGCTGAGAGTTGAAAAGGGTCGTAATGTGTAATAGGCAGGCATCCATCCAGAACATCAAACAGGAATGCCAAACTGCATCAGGATTCACTGCAGTTACTATGTCAGTTAGGCAGGAGGTGAGAAAACTTCGATATCATGGTCTAGCGGCTACTCATGAACCATACGTCACGCCGATACAAGCCAAACGACTCCTCGCTTGGTGTAAGGAACGTAAACACTGCACGATTGAACAGTGGAAAAACGTTGTGTGGAGTGACGAATCGCAGTACACAATGTGCCGATCCGATGGCAGGGTGTGGGTTTGGCGAATTCCCGGTGAACGTCATCTGCCAGCCTGTGTAGTGCCAACAGTAAAATTGGGAGGCTATGGTGTTAAGGAGGCTTGCACCCCTTGTTGTTTTGCGTGGCACTATCACAACACAGGCCTACACAGATGTTTTAAGCACCTTCGTGCTTCCCAGTGTTGAAGAGCAATTCGGGGATGGCGATTACATCTTTCAACACGATCGAGCACCTGTTCATAATGCACGGCCTGTGGCGGAGTGCTTACAAGACAACAGCATCCCTGTAATGGACTGGCCTGCACAGAGTCCTGATCTGAATTCTATAGAACACTTTTCGGATATTTTGGAACGCCGACTTCATAAAAGGCCTCACCGACCGACATCTATATCCCTCCTCAGTGCAGCACTCCGTGAAGAATGGGCAGACATTCCCAAAGAAACATTCCAGCACCTGGCTGTGGCCGAGTGGTTCTAGGCTCTTCAGTCTGGAACCGCGCCACCATTGCGGTCGCAGGTTCGATTCCTGCCTCTGGCATGTATGTGTGTGATGTCCTTAGGTTAGTTAGGTTTAAGTAGTTCTAACTTCTAGGGGACTGATGACGTCAGAAGTTAAGTCTCATAGTGCTCAGAGCCATTTGAACCATTTGAATCCGAAAGGCAATGTGATGGTCTTTTGGGCGTCAGATAAGTCGCTGCGTTTCCGCATTATGACAACGATTGCACTGTTGTCCGCGTTTCCCCAAAACTGGTAATGATGCCATCTGCCGTCTTTCAGTAGCTACTGCGCGTTGACGTCGTTCACAGACAGTGGTCATATTAATGTGACTCAGCCGTGTATCATTGCCTCGTAAGTTACTCGAGAATAATGCAACACCTGTCTGGTGTTGTCAGTGGTGTGGATGAGTTTGAAGTAAGCAAAAACGGCCAACGAAAGCTTCGCAGTACATGCATCTGAAAGTTAATGCTCAAATGAATCAAAAAAAAAAAAAATGGCTCTGAGCACTATGGGACTCAACTGCTGTGGTCATTAGTCCCCTAGAACTTAGAACTACTTAAACCTAACTAACCTAAGGACATCACACACATCCATGCCCGAGGCAGGATTCGAACCTGCGACCGTAGCAGTCCCACGGAAATGAATCAAAAGCTCACCATTTTCATCATTCCTCCTTTCTTTTAAAGAAGAAATGCCATCTCCAGCAGAAAAGGAAGATCACCTCCTAGCTAGAATTCTTTGCAGGAGAATGCCACAAAGGGCAAATGAAAACCAGCAAGAGGACGAGGAAAGGAGCAGAGAATTCGAGAGGACCAGAAATAATTACGACACCTTGCGCGAAGACGTAGATGATACGCAAAGCTACGGAGGTGTGTGTCTGTATCAAGAAGTTGACATGTCAGGCTCGACGACGAACGACTGATTGATTGATGGAAACAAAACTGCCCACAACTTTCGTAAGTAGAGAAAAATATTTTTGCTGTTTGTACTACTAGCGCTGCATGTGAAAGAGTGCATAGTATTGCAGGTAACGTTAGCCAGGTAGAAAGATTACGAATAAACCCTGAACATGCTGTTGAACTTCCGTTTCTTGACAGTCCTCGCACACATGCAGAGGACTGGTTTCATACTCATGATAAATTTTGATTTTAAAATATGTTGATATTAAAAAGTATCAAATGTGTGTTACTTACAGTTCTACAGATAGTAGAAATCGCAAAAATGCATGCTTGTTTTGATTTAATGAAAATACGTCACATGTAAAAATACATGATTTATATTGTGGGCGATTGCTTCTGAAGCTAAACACGGAAAACTGATAAAGCACTGTACAAATCGGTTTCAGTTCTGTTTTTCGAAAACAGTTCTACGGTTTGATTAATCTACGTCAGCCGGCCGCTGTGGCCGAGCGGTTCTACGCGCTTCAGTCTCTATAATGGATCTCGCTACATGCCAAGAATACTCGGTAATGGAATATTTATATAGTGTCGAAATATATTCGACACTTGTATTAAACCAGTTGAACCCCTGGACATTTATGATCACTCTGTGAATTACCGCTTATGAAACAGTGGGAAGGTCTCCAGATAATATAGTTCCAGGCACCCGCAACATGGTGAGTCAACTGTCGTCCCCCCTCCCCTAGCCTACGTGTGTGTTGCGGCCGCTGCCCAGCTCTGGCACTAACTGCTGGTCATAATAATGCAACTCGAACCTGGAACGTATCGTCTTCATACACTGTGTTAATAAGTAAGCATCAAGCAGCAGAGGAAGCCTGAGACTCTTGCAGTATCACTACTAACCCTCTCTGCCTGAATAATGGTCCCCTACTGGCGCGCGAAATGGTCAATCGCCTTCTAGGTGGCGCAGCTCCTGAATTACGCACGCTGCCATCAATTCACGCGCCCATTCGGGTCTAGATTTACGGAATGTATGTGCTCACGATTAGACAGTGCTAATATTATCCCTCCTACTCCGCTTACACTAATCGATTTGCCCCTTCGTCAAAGCCCTAAACCGCCTAAGAATGTTTCGTAAACCTTTCGCATTCTAATCGAACACAGTAACACTTGCTTTAAAAATATCGCACAACAAGAAGGGAAGTACGCCACCTAATGATCCTTATTTCAAAAGGTACTTGGTGCGATGAACTACCTCAAACAATAATCAGATCTAATGTTAAAGATACACGTAACTAGGCGATCTATATTGAATTGGCTTTGTAGGTAACAGTTTGCGAGATTCGTTTCTTACACGAAGGAATAGTAGAACAACATCAAATTAACAAAGTGCCGGCAATATGAAAAGTCTGGAAACAATAACAATAAAGATTCATCCTCTGCCACCATGTGGCAGTACTATGGTTGTATTACCTACTGTTTTAATTTCCCGTTTTCTCCAATAATAGCAATTCGTAAGCAAAATCCAAGAAGTGGATTTTGCCATAAACGGATTCCAAGGTTCTTTTGAAGGTTAAATTGTACTATGTCACATGCTTTGGATACCCGGTCACTGTGGCCGAGCGGTTCTAGGCGCTTCAGTCTGGAACTGCGCTACTGCTACGGTGACAGGTTCGAATCCTGTCTTGGGCATGGATATGTCTGTTCTCCTTACGTTAATTTGGTTTAAGTAGTTCTAAGTCTATGGGACTAATGACCTCAGATGTTAAGTTCCATAGTGGTTAGAGCCATTTGAATCATTTTTTGCTTTGGATATTTGAGTCTGAGAAGATCGCCTATTCCTAACAAGGACGCACACTCACAAGCAATTCTGCCGCAAAATGTTAATTTCAAGTTCGTCAGAGACTGCTGTTACCTTCGTAAAGTCACCCGCATTTGTGTGAATTATGTTATGGCAAGGCCGACAGAAACTTCTTGCCAGTAAGTTTCTTTGTTTAGGATACTCTGTATCTGAATTTTTAATTTATTGTGTAAAATGTAATCTAGCCTCAAAGGCAACGTCATAGTCCTTAATCCCATAAGCAGTGTTTCCACGTTTTTCTTCCTTTTGTTCTGTCGCTGCCCTGAACTCAAAAGTGTTTATGTTGAATCATCATATAACTGGTATATTTTGAAAATACTCAAGTCCATGTTCTATCCCTCAGTAATTGTCTCGCAAGAAAATTACGCAGTTATGTTACTTCACTTCAGTAGACCGCTGAAAACAGTCAGTATTAATACATATGATTTATGATTATTTAAATAAGTACCAAATGATGAAAAGACACCCTTCACCACAAATACACATTTGCATCACTTCCAAATTGAAAATAATAGGTCCTGAACTTCATGTAGTGAGATTATTTGCATATACACTGAAGAGCCAAAGAAATAGGTATATCTGCCTAATATCGTGTAGGGCCCCGGCGAGCACGCAGAAGTGCCGCAACACGACGTGGCATGGACTCGACTAACATCTGAGGTAGTGCTGCAGTGAACTGATACCATGAATCGTGCAGGGCTGTCAATAAATCCGTAAGGGTAAGAGGAGGTAGAGATCTCTACCGAACAGTACGTTGCAAGACATCCCAGATATGATCAATAATGTTCATGTGTGGGGAGATTGGTGGCCAGTGGAACTGTTTAAGCTCAGTGGACTGCCGCATGATCCTGCTGGAATTATTCAAGTCCGTCGGAATATACAATCGACATGAATGAATGCAGGTGATCAGACAGGACGCCTATATACATGTCACCTGTGACAGTCGTATGTCAACGTATCAGGTGTCCCATATCACTCAAGCTGCACACGCCTCACGCTATGACAGGACCTCCACCAGCTTGAACAGTCCCCTGCTGAAATGCAAGGGCTATGGGTTCATGAAGTTGTCTCCATACCCACACACGTCCATCCGCTCGATTCAATTTGAAACGAGAGTCGTCGGACCAGGCAACATGTTTCCAGTTATCAACAGCCCGATGTCGGTGTTGACGGGCCCAGACGAGGCGTAAGACTTTGTGTCGCGCAGTCATCAAGGGTACGCGAGTGGGCCTTTGGCTCCGAAAGCCCTTATCGATGATGTTTCGTTGAATGGTTCACACTCTGACACTTGGTGCCACAGCACTGAAATCTGCAACAATTCGCGGACGTGTTGCACTTCTATCATGCTGAACGATTCTCTGTGGTCGTAGTTTGTCCCTTTCTTGCAGGATCTTTTTCCAGACGCAGCGATGTCGGAGATTTGATGTTTTACCGGATTTCTGATATTCACGGTACACTCGTGAAATCGTCATACGGGAAAATTCCCACTTCATTGCTACCTCGGAGATGCTGTGTACCATCGCTTTTGCACCGACTGTAACACCACGTTCAAACTCATACAAATCTTGATAACCCGCCCCTATATCAGCAATAACCGATCTAACATCTGCGCCAGACACTTATATAGGTGTTGCCGGCCGCAGCGTCGTATTCTGCCTGTTTACATATCTTTGTTTTGAATACGCGTGCGTATACCAGTTTCTTGGGCGCATCAGTATCTACGATTTGAAACGTTCACACGCGAAATCTCCTAAAATAAAACACACAAGCTCAAACTTTCACAAAATACTCAACAGTGTAGTCGTTTTTCGTCAACTACATGAGAACCGATAAAATGCGTGGATTTCTTCATTTTGGTACAAATTTTATCAGCGCGATTTATCATAGGTGTTTTCCAGAAGACGGCTACCGAGTGAATAAATCGACTGAGAGCTCTGAACCAACAAGCCTTGCTCCCACGCGTGGGAAATGCTGAATTCCTATTTGCTAGTATGTCAATCAGCCAATCAGATAATCTCGAACACTTCTCCACTCGCGGTGTTTCTACTGTCAACCAATCAGATTACCACACATTCAAGCGGCTATCGAAATAATTGACCGGCCTTGGTGGCCGAGCGGTTCTAGGCGCTACAGTCTGGAACCGCGTTACCGCTACGGTCCCAGGTTCGAATCCTGCCTCGGGCATGGATGTTTGTTATGTCCTTAGGTTAATTAGGTTTAAGTAGTTCTAAGTTCTAGGGGACTGATGACCTCAGAAGTTAAGTTCCATAGTGCTCAGAGCCATCTGAACCATTTTTGAGCCACACATGATTTATACTAGAAATCTCGTAATTCCAAAATTAGATAAAATTTAATGAAAACAGAATAAGATTCCTTTCCACAAAATAAATTACTAATAAATGTAATACTCAACGCCCCTTATGGCTGCCCTTAACAAAATCAAGCTCATTCGGACACACGTCATGAATTCCTCTATTGCACAACTTTCTCACGAATACATTTACTTGGTTTTAATAAAATATCGCTTTCTAACTTTAAGTATATCCTCCATCCACTGTCTTACTCTCTTCATAACACTCACACAACCAAAACACAACGAAAGAATCATTTTCGAATGTACTGTTAATTATGTTACAGATCTGTGGCAATGAAACTAAAGAAAATTCCAGAAAGTTAGATTATATGAACCTATTCTCTTGGTTGTAGTTTCAATTGATGCTATAGGTGAACAGATTGCATTCCCAACTCGGTTTCACAATGCTAGCACGACTATTATGTCTTCTAGGTAAAAATTTGTATCTCCTAAAGTACTGAAGTTATTGATTTGAAATTTGAGAAGTATGGTTGTGTTATCAATAGAATTTGGTATACAAAAGTTGAAAAATATCGATTAATGTTTAATGGTAATTCTTCAGATTCATACAGAGTTTTTGTATCGTGCTGCACGTAGCATTATTCAAGTACATCGCTCGCCCGGAGCTGTAGCCAGCGTCAGCTGTGCGAGTGTGATAAGCAACCTTACCTCTCCTTCCGGCTCCACTGCAAGCTATGTTTTGAATGCAAGGTAGCAACTCGTAATAATATGCTACGTTTCAGTCTCTAATGCGTCTTTAGTGGTGCTTTACTTTCATCTGAAGTGATGCAGAACGCCCGAGTGTGCCTTCCATAGGTAGCGCTCACGATAACTGTGAGTGTGTTTACAAACAACGTTAGAGGTGATCTTCAAAAACAAAATGGTTCAAATGGCTCTGAGCACTATGGGACTTAACATCTATGGTCATCAGTCCCCTAGACCTTAGAACTACTTAAACCTAACTAACCTAAGGACAACACACAACACCTAGCCATCACGAGGCAGAGAAAATCCCTGACCCCGCCGGGAATCGAACCCGGAAGCAAGAACTCTACCGCACGACCACGAGATGCGGGCAGGTAATCTTCCGATCGGTACAATGACAGTCACAACAGCAACGTACCTGCACGACACATGGGAGTGATGCGATACTTGTTGATGTATGAAGACAGTTATCGTCTGCTTTTGCAGCTGTGATAACGTTTCACTGCCGGGCAAATGTCGTTATGTCAGTCACGTCTTTGTCGGCCGGGGTACACGAGGCGACGGAACTGGGGCCTAGGCTGCGTACCGAAATCAGAGGCACGCAAAGCTGGAATCAGGAATCGTGCGACCGCGCATCTGATACTGCGTGTACGGCTAATCGCTGGGCAGGCGTTGGCAGGTTATCCGTCGTCCCATGTGGTCAGCGTTTAACGTGTTGGCGGCGAGAGGCGCGTGCTGAATACGCGGTCGGCAATTATGTAATCCGCAGCGAGTGATCGATCGACTCATCCAGCCCGCAGGTGAGAGTGGCGCCCGGCGCCCCGTCTGGGACTTCGACGCACGGAGGAAGAGGGCCGTAAACATCCCGTCGACATCGATGTTATTAGAGAAGGAGCACTAACTCACTTTGACGAAAATGGGTATGGAAATTGCCCGTGTCTCTTTTGACGGGTCTATTCCAGCATTCGTCTCAAACGATGTACAAAAATCCTGGACTATCCAAATGAAGATTGCAGAACGTGCGTTTCAACCCAGACTACGAGACAGCTTCCTTAACCCATAATAATAATAATTATTATTGCAATTAATTGGGTCTTCGGTAGCGAGTATTAAAATGGTATCTTAACCTGCCAGAAAATCCAAAAGATTCTGATTGTATATAAAATATGCTAGCGGCAAAACACAACAATGCCTGCTCTGGGCGACATCAATGGAAATACTATCGATGACAGTGCTGCTAAAGTAGAGTTACTAAACAAACCCTCCACCAGTTTCAACAATAGCCTGCTGACATGCAGGGTCCATGAATTCATGAGACTGTCTCCATACCCGCACACATCCATCTGCTCGACACAATTTGAAACGAAACTTGTCCGACTAGGCAATTTACTTCCAGTCCAATGTCGGTGTTGACAGACACAGGCGAGGGGTAAAGCGGTGTCGTGTAGTCATAAAGGGTTCACGAGTAGGCCTTCGACACCGAAAGCCCATATGGATGATGTTTCGTTGAATTGTTTGCTCGCTGACACTTGCTGATGACGCAGCATTCAAATCTGCAGCAATTTGTGGAACGTTTGCACTTCTGTCACGTTGAACGATTCTCTTCAGTCGTTGTTGGTCCCCTCCTTGCAGGATCTTTTTCCTGCCACAGCGATGTCGAAGAACTGATGTATAATCGGGTTCCTGATACTCACCGTTCACTCGTGAAATGGTCGAACGCGAAAATGCCCACTTCATCGCTCGGGGATGCTGTGTTCCATCGCTCGTGCGCCGACTATAACACAACGTTCAAACTCACTTAAATCTTGATAACCTGTCACTGTACCAGCACTAACCGATCTAACAACTGCACAAGACACTTGTTGTGTTACATAGGCGTTGTCGACCGCAGCGCCGTATTCTACCTCTTTACATATCTCTGTGTATGAATACGCATACTTACACTGTTTCTTTGGCGCCTCAGTGTTAATCGTAACTACATCATCTTTCTACAATGGAGCGCCGTCAACTGTGGCTCCCTTAAGCTACAATACTCAGAAGGTAACCCTGAACACCACTCATAGCCTGGCGGTTGAAGTTTGGGTTCGCCGCCGGCCGCTGTGGACGAGGGGTTCTAGGCGCTTCAGTCTGGAACCACGCCACCGATACGGTCGCAGGTTCCAATCCTGCCTCGGGCATGGATGTGCGTGATGTTCTTAGGTTAGTTAGGTTTAAGTACTTCTAAGTCTAGGGGACTGATGACCGCAGATGCAGTATTTCCAATTTCGTTTTTGCACTGTGTTGCTGAAGTCTGCCCAAAAAATACTGCTCATCACGTCTTTCATGCGATGTCAGCGAAGATGGACACCGTTGGTTTCTTTACCTTTACCAACAAAAGGGTTCTTAAAGTGAAATTTTATGTGCCCTCTCGATACAGTGGTTCCAAATTATTCTAGTGCGATATTCTTTTTATCGATTTCTATTTAAAGGGACTGCAAAACGCCTAGTTCGTACCTAAAAAATAAATACTGCACAATAGTAATTTCGAACCGTTTTGTCTAGTGGGCATGTAAAATTCCACCTTAGTAATCATTTTCTTTGTAACGAGGAATAAACCGACTGTTTCCGTTGACGGTGGGCGTCGTAAGAAAAACATGACGAGTAATATTTGTTTGAATTGACTCCATCTCCAAATTGCAAAAATTAAATTGTAAATATCTGTCGAAACGCCAGAGAAAACACGCCTGACGGCTCGTAAGATGCATACCCTGTGTATATGTTTCCGTACCAAATATAAATAAAATATAAATATATTTCCTGTCACTCACCGTTGTTCCTAAAATAAACGGGAAACGCGTTTGAAAAAACAGCAATTATTATTCGTCACGTAGGTATCATTAAATAATATCACAGCGTACCAGCAACAAAGAACTCGACAGGTCGCGGTAAAAAAGTTTTACATATTAGTATGTCTCTACACACTTTTACTGCGACTCACATTTTCAGTCAGACAGATTACACATGAAATAATAACAATACTATTAATAATAATAATATGAAGAAGAAGAAGAACGGTATTATCTATTAAATGACCCATTTTATTTCTGAATACAACGTACGTCTCTTGAGGATCTTCAGTATAGCGAATGTTCATATCTCTGTGATTAAAGTTAGTTTACTGATGTAAACTAGGTATTTGGCTCTCCAATGTCAGACTCTGCCATTATGCTGATTAATGACCAATAACTCTGAATATGACTTTAACGAATATCATAGTTTTTCGTTCCTGTTGACGCAAAAAGTTTTACACACATGTTGACGTATAGCATATCCGTAAGGTTTACAAGAATATTCAAGTTCATTTCCATTTATTCGTTCTTTAAAAAACCTTGTTCAATGGGACTATACATCAGCACTCACTGGCGAGTCACCAAAATTTTTCGGAACAATTTTACTTGTACTTTTTACTGAATCTGTAAAAAAGAAACTTTGTCAAGGAATTACCACACTCATCCATATTAGTAACACAAACATAAAAAAGTCATAGAATATTGCGAAAAGTTCGGCTGAGTTCCCAGAATAACATGAAAATTTAAGGCAGCCTCTGCGATGTGGCTTCAAATTGAAAATATACTGGGCAAGCTCCTCACATACTGCTTCCAACGGTGTCCACAGTTCACCGCAAGTTGGTTTAAATGGTTCAAATGGCTCTGAGCACTATGGGACTCAATTGCTGAGATCATTAATCCCCTAGAACGTAGAACTAGTTAAACCTAACTAACCTAAGGACATCACACACATCCATGCCCGAGGCAGGATTCGAATCTGCGACCGTAGCGGTCTAGCGGTTCCAGACTGCAGCGCCCAGAACCGCACGGTCACTGCGGCCGGCTCACCGCAGGTAATTGCTAATGAGTACTGAAAGTCTAGCAGTTTAGCCGCCATGTATCAGAAATGCCACCATGTGCACATTTTGTCTGTAACTTTCAACTTCGTTATTGAGTTGTTCCACAAACAATTACTCACTATGACAGGGTTTTTCGTTGCTATAGGATCTTCTCATGACAGTTCAATCACCAATTTTCTCCTCCAATTGCGAAAACATTCTGTAGCCATCATCTACATAGGGAGAAATGATCATCACGATAAAACAAGAGAAATCAGGGCTTGCACAGAAAATTTTAGGTACTCGTTTTTCCCACATGCCGTTCGATAGTGGAACAGTAGAGAGACAGCTTGAAGGTGGTTCACTGAACCCACTGCCAGGTACTTTATTGTGAATAGCGGAGTAATCACGTAGATGTAGATGTAAGGCACAGGCGTTTATCCACTGTACTGATGGCGTTTTGTTGCTAGCGAGAAGTAGTGGATATAGGCTAACCAGAGTAAAAAATCAGCAAAAAAAATCGACTGGATTCGTATTAATGATCACGTCATGTTGGGATATCCGTTTATACGGTTCAGTACTTCAATCGTTAAAAAAGGAACTCTTATACGATCATTCTGTTGTCCGTCTGTCTGTCCGTCTATTACGACCACCTTTTACCAGGATCGGACAGAGGTATCAAGTTGAAATTTACGGGGATACAATTATTGAAAAACATGAAATAAAATCGTCATAACTTCTGAACGGTTAGCACTAGCACGTTCAAACTGCACGGTTGGCCGCAAGGCATGATGGGAATTAGTAGGCGAATGATGGTTTAGTTTAGGGACGAAGCCCCCTTTCATTTGGATGGGTTCGTCAACAAGTAAAAGTGGAGTACCCGGGGAAATGAGAAACCGCACGTCGCTATCGAGAAGTCTCTTCACCCTTAGAGGGTGAATGTGTGTTGTGCAATGTCCAGTCACGGAATAATCGGTGCGATATTCCTTGATGGCATGGTAACTACCGAAAAGCATATCAAGGTTTTGGAAGATGATTTCATCCCCATTATCCAAAAAGACCCCAATTTCCACAAGATGTGGTTCATGCAAACGGCGCTCGACCTCATCCAAGCACCAAAGTGTTTGATTTTGTGGAGGAGCACTTTTGGGGACCGCATTCTGGCTCTGGGGTACCCAGACGCCACTGGCATGGGCCCTGATTGGCCGCCATGTTCACCGTATCTGAACACATTCGAGTACATTTTGTGTGGTGTGTTAAACACAGCCGGCCTGTGTGGCCGAGCGGTTCTGGAGGCTACAGTCTGGATCCGCGCGACCGCTACGGTCGCAGGTTCGAATCCTGCCTCGGGCATGGATGTGTGTGATGTCCTTAGGTTAGTAAGGTTTAAGTAGTTCTAAGTTCTAGGGGACTGGTGACCTCAGATGTTAAGTCCCATAGAGCTCAGAGCCATTTCAACCATTTGTTAAAGACAAGGTGTACAGCTATAACCCCAACACCACTACTGAGCTGAAAACAATCATTCAGGAGGTCATCGACAGCGCCGATATTCCGACACATCAGCGGGTCATGAAAAATTTCGCTATTCGTCTGCGCCACATCTGCGCCAATGATGGCAGGTGTATCGACCATGTCATAATTTAAATCCGAATAAATGTAGTGACGTTTACATGTTGAATGATGTGTGTACAAACCGTAGTTTGTAAAAAATTTACGTTTTTTCATATAGTTCAATAATTGTCAAACTGTATGTCAAATACTAACATTTATGGTCTCTTGGCAGTGTACGAAATATAAGCTTCTAAGTCAATGCAATCAAAAGATAAAGCCACTTATGTAACATATTCTCATGCTCGCAATCTTATTCATCAAAAAACTATAGACGAACTTCCTGTACACGAAATTAAGTTTGTACGGAGCGCTCACAGCACAAGCCCTACTCGCACTTCTGGTTTTTGCGTGTAAGTTTGGTTGTTAAAATGAAGCTCCCTTCTTGCACAAAAAACTCTCGCTGTTGACTTTTCATGTAGGACACATCCGATAAACAAAACCATTCTGCAGATTAAATTGATATCGTTAACATTACATACTACTGTAAGCAAAATTGTTAGTTTAATTTTCATCTGTGCCAGTTCTGCGCCAGCCTGACAACTTCTCTCCGTATTTTCATTAGAAGTGCGGAAGTATGGTCAGGATTTAACTTGCAATCGAGATGGAGTACGGCAACGAAGGGGAAGGAAACGGGCAGTGCTGTCCCAGCATACGCCTTAAGCGACTTTGGTAAATCACAGAAAACTTAAATTTGGGTGGCCTGATGGAGAACTCTCAAGTCATTCTCGTAATTACGAGCCGAATGTCTAATCTTTTACTAACGTCACTCAGAGCGTACATCCATCGACACCATCATTAAACGTACCTACACTCCTGGAAATGGAAAAAAGAACACATTGACACCGGTGTGTCAGACCCACCATACTTGCTCCGGACACTGCGAGAGGGCTGTACAAGCAATGATCACACGCATGGCACAGCGGACACACCAGGAACCGCGGTGTTGGCCGTCGAATAGCGCTAGCTGCGCAGCATTTGTGCACCGCCGCCGTCAGTGTCAGCCAGTTTGCCGTGGCATACGGAGCTCCATCGCAGTCTTTAACACTGGTAGCATGCCGCGACAGCGTGGACGTGAACCGTATGTGCAGTTGACGGACTTTGAGCGAGGGCGTATAGTGGGCACGCGAGAGGCCGGGTGGACGTACCGCCGAATTGCTCAACACGTGGGGCGTGAGGTCTCCACAGTACATCGATGTTGTCGCCAGTGGTCGGCGGAAGGTGCACGTGCCCGTCGACCTGGGACCGGACCGCAGCGACGCAGGGATGCACGCCAAGACCGTAGGATCCTACGCAGTGCCGTAGGGGACCGCACCGCCACTTCCCAGCAAATTAGGGACACTGTTGCTCCTGGGGTATCGGCGAGGACCATTCGCAACTGTCTCCATGAAGCTGGGCTACGATCCCGCACACCATTAGGCCGTCTTCCGCTCACGCCCCAACATCGTGCAGCCCGCCTCCAGTGGTGTCGCGACAGGCGTGAATGGAGGGACGAATGGAGACGTGTCGTCTTCAGCGATGAGAGTCGCTTCTGCCTTGGTGCCAATGATGGTCGTATGCGTGTTTGGCGCCGTGCAGGTGAGCGCCACAATCAGGACTGCATACGACCGAGGCAAACAGGGCCAACACCTGGCATCATGGTGTGGGGAGCGATCTCCTACACTGGCCGTACACCTCTGGTGATCGCCGAGGGGACACTGAATAGTGCACGGTACATCCAAACCGTCATCGAACCCATCGTTCTACCATTCCTAGACCGGCAAGGGAACTTGCTGTTCCAACAGGACAATGCACGTCTGCATGTATCCCGTGCCACCCAACGTGCTCTAGAAGGTGTAAGTCAACTACCCTGGCCAGCAAGATCTCCGGATCTGTCCCCCATTGAGCATGCTTGGGACTGTATGAAGCGTCGTCTCACGCGGTCTGCACGTCCAGCACGAACGCTGGTCCAACTGAGTCGCCAGGTGGAAATGACATGGCAAGCAGTTCCACAGGACTACATCCAGTATCTCTACGATCGTCTCCATGGGAGAATAGCAGCCTGCATTGCTGCGAAAGGTGGATATACACTGTACTAGTGCCGACATTGTGCATGCTCTGTTACCTGTGTCTATGTGCCTGTGGTTCTGTCAGTGTGATCATGTGATGTATCTGACCCCAGGAATGTGTCAATAAAGTTTCCCCTTCCTGGGACAATGAATTCACGGTGTTCTTATTTCAATTTCCAGGAGTGTAGTATCGCTACGTATGCTGCTTTATCGCACTGATACTTTACCTTTGCTTTATCACTCTCACACGTCCACTTGCTACATTTCAGACAATTTCTAAGTTTGTGCAAAAATATTTGTTAAGGACTATTTTCCCGCTACGCCATGTTGTAGGTAATTTTGTAATTTTTTCTGTGTGCTGTGGCAACTAGCGTTAGTAAAAGAAGCGCGCTTTTGACACAGTTTTGTTAGTATTACTCGCCACAGACTGCTACGCTTATTTTGTGATTTATGTCTTTCCAGATGTTTTGATAATCTATTGGTTCTAATGACACGTAAATTTTTAGTGGACCAGCTGTAACACTAAACCCACATTGCGGAGCGCAAACCTGACGCTCCCTTTCGTTGTTTCTCGACACTCTTAATTCTAACGACTGTAATATCCATTCTCGGATTTCAAAATAAATGAGGCACTGTCTCGTTGATAATCTTTACCTAACGTATGTAACATTTAGAAAAAGACACACTGAGAGTATACTGAAAATAGTACATATTACCTCCTGGTTAGCAGTTGGGAGCAACTTTGATAAAAGGAAAAGCGTTACAAGATGTTAAAATTAATGACAGGGTTTGTTTATAGACAATGATTTTAGTGAAAACCATTATACGTAGATGAATGCATATAGCTGTGACAAAGCCTCTGTACCAAATTATTGAACGTCAACATCACCATTGCTTGTTTTTCCTTGATGCGAAGCATATGTTTACGGTTTACGTATTGGCGATCAGTCTGACGTCTAGCTACATGACACTATTTCTAATAACTTACAGAAAACTAATGCAAAACTGACATGCTTTCATTCCTCGCGATTCGAACACGTTAATTGCCATTGTAAGGCTGCTTCCGAAGGTACAACGTGGTGATTGCTGCAGAAACGGATGCAAGGTTAATTACTGTTAGCTAATTCATGTTCAAAGTTCTCAGCAGGGCGCTATATGCGCAAGCAGTAACGGGGACAGGAGTCAAAGGGCCCAGACAATAATTTCATTGTCGTGAGGAGCTATTATCGGGACTGCTAAAGAGCGATTCATTTGCAGAATAGCGAACACGAACGGAGTAAGAGCCCCGAATAAAAGCAAACTACTTGCCGCCTGCACTATTCTTTACGTTGCAAAACTCAGTGGTACCGTCGTAAGCATTACTCGGAGTATCTTTAGTAGTGCCTTCGATCTGAAAAGTAGATATGCAGTCGTCACAGGAAGAGTCCGAAAGGATCCGTCGAAACAAAAGAAATATTTTACAACGATGTTTTGTTTCCCTTTTTGTCCTATAGACACTCGTGCCTAGCGACACTTGTGATACTGCCCTTCGTTCAGAACTGCCGTTTTCTGAGCATGAAGTACAGAAATTTCGTCTCATCGCAGCACTGCAGTACGCTTAACGCGTACGTGAATAAACACTCGCCTAATAGCACAGGATATGTTAAAAATAATAATCCGACTTTTAAAAAGTCGTATCTGTTATGTTATTTGAGATATGTGCGTGAACAACGTACTGTTGAAATGAGCAGTCTCTCATGTTTTACACGGTACATCAAAAAAAATCATCCGATTAAAAAAAAACATAATTATTATCTTATTTGAGATAAGGTGTATGGTCCATTTTTCTGTGGCGAGAACACTGTTACAGGAAGTACATATCTCGATATGCTTGAGAACTTTGTTTTCCCACATTTGGAGGCTGATTTGAATGAGTTCATTTATCAACAGGATGGGGCACTGCCACACTGGCATCTGAAGTGAGGGAATTTTTAAATTAGTGAACGATGGATCTGTCACACTGGACCAAATGATTCCGTCTCACATTACTGGCCCCCAAGGTCACCAGACCGGACTGTGTGTGATTAGTTCTTGTGGGGCTTTATAAAAGACTCTGTTTATTTGCCTCCGTTACCAACGACAATAATGAACTGAGACATCGCCTAACACCAGCTGTGGAAGCTGTAACTCAAGACATGGTTCAAATGGCTCTGAGCACTATGGGACTTAACTTCTGAGGTCATCAGTCCCCTAGAACGGAGAACTACTTAAACCTAACTAACCTAAGGACATCACACACATCCATGCCAACAGGATTCGAACCTGCGAGCGTAGCAGTCGCGAGGTTCCAGACTGAAGCGCCTAGAACCGCTCGGCCAGTCCGGCCGGCCTCAAGACATGCTCGCTGCATTGTGGGGACAATTTGAATACTGCATTGACATATGCCGTGCATCTCAAGGGAGGCATATTGAACATCTAAGAAAAGGTATAAAAAACGTTTTTAATTTCCCGTTCATCAAAAAACAAAATTCATTGTATACGTTTGTTAGTTTCAGAAGTATAGAAGTGCCAAATCGGATGATTCTTTTTGATGCACCCTGTACAATACAAGTGTTCATTCCAAGAACCGCTACAGGAAAACAATATCGCGCAACAAAAATTCTGTACATAGTTATTGCATTGGATTTTTAAACTTCACTGCGAACACAGTCTCCCTAACGTTCCACATCTTAAAAAAAAGAAAGAAAGGGAAACCAGGGTTTAACGACTCGTCGACAACGAGATCATTAGTGACAGAGCAGAAAGTCGGGCTGGACAAGAATTAGGCCGTGTCAATCCATAGAAACAGTCCCAGTATTCCACTAAAGAGATTTAGTAAAATCACAGAAATCTGAATCTTGTTGGCTGAATGTGGATTTGAGTCGCCGACCTTCTGCAGTGTCTTACCACGTCGTCGCTTCACCAGAAGGCTTCATGTAGCCTCTCACGACAAATATTTAAACAGCAAATGAGACATTTGCCGGAGTAGAGTGTTGAGGACAGACCAAATAATGCAGCAAACTGAGATTTCAACCAGATTCATTCCTGTAAGCTAATATATTAACCTAGTGTTGTAATACAGTTGTCTTAATGAAACTGAAGACACAGCAAGAAAGATGGGAGTAAGATGAAAGATACGTGCTATCTAACGGCACCGAAAGACGAATGTTCTTAGCATAACCTGTTCTTTTGCATTCCTTTCTAAGACTATATGAATTTTGTCAAAGGAAGTGTCCAGTGAAGCAACTATAATCGCTTATTCCGATTCTCAGATTCAAGTCAATCAGGCTTGATGCCTAATGTTATGACACTTCTTCTGTCGATATATATATTTCTTCTACAGCGTTTTGCATAAATGATTCTCAGCATCACATTAAATAAAAAAAAAGACTAATCGACTTGGATAATGCGCCATGTGGACACTAGATTCGCTCGCTGTAGGAATCCATCCCAGTCATAGTTCAACCGTAGTTATTTGGGTTTATCGTGGACCGCATGTATTACTTAACATGAGAAAGACCGCGGCTGGTTTTCTCCCTTTTCCTTTGATATTTCTGAGTTTCTAATGACTCTCTTATTTTGGGAAGGATAGAGTGACAGAGCAAATTAGCTAGTGTGCGGTGAGCAAATATTGACTGGTGCGCTAAGGATGACCTACCTTCATTATTATCCTCTTTGTAGAACAAAAGGTAAGAGCAATACCACCGTAGGAACGCTGCCGAATTTTCACCAACAAACAATAAACAATCCGAAACGCACCCCGAATTCTAGTTCAGATTTAGTGGTGGCAGCATGGTAGTTTCTGACGAACCAATCAAATGTAAAAAGAAACTCTGATTTCGATATGAAATCTTGGCAGTGGTGATAGAATGCCCTGTCTTATAGACCGAGATTTGCATACATCTATCAGTTTTCAATTGAGTTCTAAGTTTACGAAGCCAACGAATGTAGTTACGGAACTTGGATCGTAGTGATCTGTAGTGTAACCCGTGAATCCTGTTTGGCTCTAAGAGTATATTTTTATTTGCTGCATGTGGTATTATTAAGCTTAAAACAGAAATAGCTGGAACTCTGCTGTATAATGATCAGTGTCGTCTATCAAAATGTTGCCTAGCGTATTTCCTATGCTTTCGGTATTTCAATTTGTTACAGCAAATTACCCGTAACTGCAGGGTGACAATTACTGAACGATATGAAGAAAAACGTACATTAGGTACAAACTACAGTGAGCACACACTTTATTCAACATGTAAACGTCACTTCAGATATTTGGATTTACGTTATGACATGTTCGATATGCCTGCCATCATTGCTGACGACTTGGCTCAGACGAATAGCGAAATTATGCCTGACCAACTGAAGTTTCGGAAAATCGATGCTGTCGATGACCTCGAGAATGGCTGTTTTCAGCTCAACAATGGTTTTGGGGTTGATGTTGTATACCCTGCCTTTATTACAGACCCACAAAAAGGAGTCGCACGTGCTCAGATCCGGAGAACATGGCGGCCAATTGAAGCCCATATCAGTGGCCTCTTGGTAGCCCAGAGCCAGAATGCGATCCTCCAGGACATGAAACACTGTCCTGCTTCGATGGGGTCGAGCTCCCTCTTGCACGAAACACATCTTGTCGAAACCAGGGTGGCCTGAAGTAAACTCTTCACACACTCAAGATTATCACCTCATTTGGCCTCGATGAGCCATAAGGCTTGCGTCACTTGGAAACAGGCAAAATAGTGATTCGCTGGACCACACCACATGTCTCCTGGCAGATGCTTTGCTTCCACGTTGTTCATTTCTACAACTTCCATTCGCCATTCATAGGTGGCAGCACAAGCTGGAAAGTTGGTGTTAACGATTGTGTGCAACATGTCGGGACACAACAAAGGTAAATATTCGTCTTCTTTTACAGTTTCACAGATTTAAAACATATTTATTTATAGTGTAAATAAATACATCAGAAACTGTCCTTACCGATCAAATGTTTTACTTACCCGGAGCTATCATCCTTAATAACTCAAGGCTCAGTTGGTACAAATTTTCTGTCGTCGTTTAGTTGGTTACAGCGGCATGTTTTTTGTCTTTCGCTTTTTGATAAATTTCGTTATTTGAGTTTCAGTTCTCCACTGTTAAATTACGTTGTTTCCTTACATTTACATATGTTAAGCTGAACAAAACTTGCCGTGTCCATCTTTCATAGTCTCTCTAGCCTGCCTTTATCACATCTCTGAGGAGCTCAGTGTAGTGCTCGTCAATCATAACCACAGAAAAAATTAGTCAAATTTAATATTCAAATGAAAATGGTCGTGGTTCATGGTGTGGATTCCTGTAGTCATGTCCTAGTTCATGAACCACGGGCAACGTATGAGTGGCCAAGTAAGTGATCCCGACAGTCGGGATACCAGTTACTTTGGAATAAGGCTGGGCATCTCCGACATATTCTGAGTTGTTTTCACCTTTGTGCTCATACGGCAAAGACTACCAAATCCACCGGTTAGTCCCTCAACCGTTAGGGATAAAACTCAATGGGACTCTGGGCAAGTAATGCTAGCAATCTGCTTCCCTGGTACTTTAAATATGATGCTGGCAACAATCAGAGCAAAATGCCTCGGTCTTTTGGAGGTGACGGAGTCCCACCTCTAACTGACAAACCAGGGACTCCTAAGATACGACTCGTCAAACAAATGGTAATGAGGTGGGGAGCTATTAATATCAATGGGGGCTACTCTGGAAAGAAGGTAGAGCTGGCAGAGGATGCAAGTAAGATGGGGCTGGATGTTTTAGCTGTTAGTGACATTCGGGTAAGGGGTGAGAAAGAAGAGGAAGAGGGAGAATACAAGGTCTATCTGTCAGGAGTCAAAGCAGGAATAGCACAATGGGGTGTAGGGCTTTACATCAGGAAAGAAATGCAACCCAGCGTAGTTGCCATAAGGTATGTAAACGAACGACTGATGTGGATAGATTTGACAGTGTCTAGTAAGAAAATTAGGATTGTGTCAGTATATTCGCATTGTGAAGGGACAGATCAAGATAAGATGGATAGTTTTTATGAGGCACTCAGTGATGTAGTTCTTAGAGTAAAGGACAAGGACAGTGTTCTGCTCATGGGTGATTTTAATGCCAGGATTAGAAACCGGACAGAAGGGTATGAAAAGGTTATGGGTAAATTTGGAGAGGATATGGAGGCCAACAGGAACGGGAAACAACTCTTGGATTTCTGTGCCAGTATGGGCTTAGTAATCACAAACTCATTTTTTAAACATAAGAACATTCACCGGTATACTTGGGAAGGCAAGGGAACCAGATCTGTCATTGACTATATAATAACAGATCAGGGATTCAGGAAGGCTGTGAGGGACACACGTGTATTCTGGGGATTCTTTGATGACACTGATCATTATTTAATCTGCAGCGAAATTGATATTGTGAGACCGAAAGTGCAGGAGGTCAGGTCCATATGTAGGAGGATAAGGGTGGAGAAACTTCAGGATAAGGAAATCAGGCACAAGTACATAACAATGATCTTAGGAAGGTACCAGTTAGTTGAATGTAGTCAGTTACAGTCATTGGAAACGGAATGGACAAGGTACAGGGACACAGTACTAGAAGTGGCTAAAGAATGTCTTGGAACAGTAGTGTGTAAAGGTAGGATGAAGCAAACATCATGGTGGAATGACACAGTCAAGCCTGTAAAAGGAAAAAGAAGGCGTATCAAAAATGGCTACATACTAGAACTCAGGTAGAAAGAGAAAGTTGTGTTGAAGAAAGAAACAAAGCCAAACAGATAATTGCAGCATCCAAGAAGAAATCTTGGGAAGACTTTGGAAACAAGTTGGAGACTTTGGGTCAAGCTGCTGGAAAACCATTCTGGATTAGCAGTCTTCGAAAGGAAAGTAAGAAGGAAATGACAAGTATTTTTGACAGGTTAGGAAAACTGCTTGTGAATCCTGTGGATTCCTTGGGCAGATGGAGGGAATATTTTGAAGAGTTGCTCAATGTAGGTGAAAATACGATCAGTAATGTTTCAGATTTCGATGAACAATGGAATAGGAATGAGGATGGAAAGAGGATCACATTTGAGGAAGTGGTGAAAATGGTCAATAGATTGCAGTGCAATAAAGCAGCTGGGGTGGATGAAATTAAGTCGGAACTCATCAAACACTGTGGAATGTCAAGTCTTAAATGGCTACACAGGATAATTGAAATGGCCTGGGAGTCGGGACAGGTTCCATTAGACTGGACAAAAGCAGTAATCACACCAATCTTTAAACATGGAAACAGAAAAGATTGTAAAAATTACAGGTATCTCTTTAATCAGCGTTGTGGGTAAAATCTTCTCAGACATTGTTGAAAGGAAAGTGCGAGTATTAGTTGAGGACCAATTGGATGAAAATCAGTGTGGGTTTAGGCCTCTTGGAGGTTGTTAGGACCAGATCTTTAGCTGACGGCAAATAATGGAGAAGTGTTATGAATGGAACAGGGAATTGTATTTATGCTTTATAGATCTCGAAAAGGTATATGACCGGGTTCCTAGGAGGAATTTATTGTCTGTTCTACGAGAATATGGAATAGGAGGCAAACTTTTGCAAGCAATTAAAGGTCTTTAAATGGATAGTCAGGCAGCAGTTAGAGTTGACGGTAAATTGAGTTCATGGTTCAGAGCAGTTTCAGGGGTAAGACAAGGCTGCAACCTGTCTCCACTGTTGTTCATATTATATATGGATCATATGTTGAAAACAATAGACTGGCTGGGTGAGATTAAGATGTGTGAACACAAAATAAGCAGTCTTGCATATGCGGATGACTTAGTTGTGATGGCAGATTCGATTGAAAGTTTGCAAAGTAATATTTCAGAGCTGGATCAGAAATGTAAGGTCTATGGTATGAAGATTAGCATCTCCAAAACGAAAGTAATTTCAGTGGGAAAGAGATATAAACGGATTGACAGCCAAATAGCAGGAACAAAGTTAGAACAGGTGGAGAGTTTCAAGTACTTACGATGCATATTCTCACAGGATGACAACATAGTGAAAGAACTGGAAGCGACGTGTAGCAAAGCTAATGCAGTGAGTGCTCAGCTACTATCTACTCTCTTCTGCAAGAAGGAAGTCAGTACCAAGACTAAGTTATCTGTGCACCGTTCAATCTTTCGACCAACTTTTCTGTATGGGAGCTAAAACTGGGTGGATTCAGGGTATCTTATCAATAAGGTTGAGGTTACGGATATGAAAGTAGCTAGGATGATTGCAGGTACTAGTAGATTCTGAAGACGACGCTCATAGTAGCGTCGAAACCAAGTCAATTTTGATTTAATATTTGTGACCGAGGGCTTATTTGTTACAATATATATGGCCTATTACTTCAAAATCATTCTTAACCGAATCCAGGAACCTTCTCCTTTGTCTACCCCGACTCCTCCTACCCTCTACTACTGAACCCATGGGTCTCTTGGATAACTTTGCTTCTCCCATGCGTGTAACATGACCCCACCATCTAAGGTGTTCGCCCTGACTGCTACATCTATAGAGTTCATTCCCAGTTTTTCTTTGATTTCCTCATTGTGGACACCCTCCTGCCATTGTTCCCATCTACTAGTACTTGCAATTATCCTAGCTACTTTCATATCCGTAACATCAACCTTATTGATAAGGTAACCTGAATCCACCTAGGTTTAGCTCCAATACAACAAAGTTGGCCGAAAGATTGAACGGTGCACAGATAACTTAGTCTTGGTACTGACTTACTCCTTGCAGAAGAGAGTAGATAGTAGCTGAGCGCTCACTGGATTAGCTTTGCTACACCTCGCTTCCATTTCTTTCACTATGTTGCCATCTTGTGAGAATATGAATCCTAAGTACATCAAACCGTCCACCTGTTCTAACTTTGTTCCTCCTATTTGGCACTAAGTCCATTTATATCTCTTTCCCACTGACATCACTTTCGTTTTGGAGATGCTAATCTTCATACCATAGTCCTTACATTTCTGATCTAGCTCAGAAATATTACTTTGCAAACTTTCAATCGAATCTTTCATCACAACCAAAATAAACAAAAAAATTAAATAGTGTTGAGTTATAGATTCTCCAATTCAGTTACGATACAACATTCTAACTTTCGTAATTGCAAAAAAAATTAATTAACGCTTTTTTGATGCACGTTTTTGGCTTTTGCGGACGAGCAAGCAATGAAGTGAGAGAAATAAATGCCGCTTTAAGCAAGGGCCCGCGCATGGCAGCAAACACACAAAAGGATGTAATCCGGAGCGCCCCTGGTTTCGGTGTGGCAGAGCGCAGCCTTAAACAGCGCTACCGGAGGACAGGGCGACAGGCAGAATTCCTGCGGCATTAGCCGATGTTTGTGGTGGAGCCCCGCTGCAAACAAGCCTGCCGGGGAGCCCCTGCAAAGTAAACCACGCCGCGAAAACTCTCAATGGGTAAAAGGGTTTTCACTTTCCTGCCTCATTCTGTCTGCAGATTTTCTGTCAAACGTTTTTCCCTTCTTTACGGCCGACATATTCGCCTGTCACTCGATAGTACGTGCCTGCAATACTCGACGTTGAGCGGGGACTCGCCGTACCTCCGATCAAATTGTAATCCTCCCGGAGCAGGTTTCAGACCGCTGTAGGGCTAGTTTGAACGTGCTTTCCCCCTCTGTTTGTTTGGCGTCTAGAGTCTAAAGGTAGGATGGAAGACTGATTGTGTTTAAACTCTGATGTACAAGTGATATGGACGCAGATAAGGTAAAAATACGGGAAATTAATTTATTTTCATTTTTATAAACGTTTTACACATACGATATCTGCGATTTATGTTGATACAAAGTCAAATAAAGAACCTTAACAGAATTAATTTGTAAACATTTAAAGTAAAGCTCTTTGGTGACAGAAACTTAAGCTCAAATTTACGTCTTATGAAAAAGAGAAAAATATGTTCTTTCTGGTATGAAGCACAGGAACATTTTATATGCGTTACAATGGACAAATGTAAGTACACTAAAACCCTATAATTTGCATTTTGGTCTATTTTTCTGTTCATTGCTCATCATTCGAGGCACATGTGCTTAGAAGTTATCACTTTGAATGCTACAGATGCTTAAGTTTTTCAACTCCTCTTTTGCAGGTGGACTACCATCATGATCATCTTCATCTTATTGTCTGTGTTCAAGTCTGAACTTCGTTCATTTTCTGGCAACCCAAAGAAAATAAGATTTTGAGCAACATCAGTCTTGATACCGCATGATGTCTTTACACCTAAATTTATTACTTTGTGTTGGTGAATCATGCGTACTGTCCAGTTGCTCTTTATGTCACTGGATACATTCCCACTACTTTATCTACGAGATCCACAACGTCAATGCATATATTTTCGGTTTCATTTGGCACATAAGTTTGCCTCTTGCAACTGCTTGCTCTCACATGTGTCTATATTCTGCACCTTATTGTTGGACCTCACTCAAAGGTATCCAATCTTACTCTGAATCAGATGACGCGTCATAAACTGCTGGTGTTGGTGGTACGACAGCTGTATCAATCTCAACTTCTTCTGCAGATAACTCAAATTCTGAACTATTTTGGCCCTCCACTGCCAATAATTACACTATTTCTTGATCAGTTAGCCTTCCACCTAAAACGGGATTACTGTGTTCATTTTTTCGTGTTACTGAAATAAAATAAATTACTTGCTATATGACAGTCACATATTACTGAGACATTTTTTATTATTTTTCTGCTCACTTTTTGGCTATTTCTGAGGAGATGGATAGGCTTGTTAAGAAACAAGCAGACCCAGGCGTTCGTCCCATGGTCTAGTTTGACCACAGGAGATCACTCACAGAGGCTCTTAGAAGGGAAGTGGGTCTCCATGGCACTGCAGTTTGCAGAAACCGTTGCGGTTAACCCTGCAACATGCTTTTGTGGCAAATGCAACTTTCTTCTTTGAAAGCAGCTGCTGCCAAGCCATTGCAAGTCCAGAGAGTACAGATAGGTGTGACAAATTCACCTTCTTATGCACAGATGAAAGAACAGTCCCCACAGTACTGCTCGGCCAGCGTGAGAAAATTCGTTGCCTCTTTCTCCAGATCTTGTTATCTAGTCAAATAAGTACTACGTACAATAATGCTTGCATAGGTGCAAAGAATTTGACCCACGAGCGGAACATGGGTAGCAGCTGATACCAACCTCTTACATGTTAAGATGCATTCTGGGAATCAAGTGTGGGAATTTTCTTCGGGATCCCCTGTATGCAAGTAGATAAAGCGAAATACTTGCTGGTCAATGCGGCAAGGGCTGGATTTCATCCCTTCTATGTGGAGTTTTTCTAGAAATGGCGAGTTATGTTTAAAGGAGGATAATTTTTGAGCTCTTCCAGACCTGTCATGGAACTTGTGGTTCTGGAGCTCATTGGGGCAAAGCTTTCCCGAGTTTTGAACAAGGCCGAGTGGGGTAGTTTAAGAAGAGTGTAGGCATAGGGACCGATGACCTCAGTAGTTTGGTCCCATAGGACCTTACCACAAATTTAAAAAATTTTTGACAAAGCGTCGCATTTGACATTAGCGCTACCCATTTTCTGAGAAGCTCACAATTCCGGAATTTGCTACATCATTCATGTTACCTGATGAATTGTTTTCTTTTGTGGGTGTTGCAATCGTTTGCTTTGCATTTGCGAGCTGCACAGATTAGGAAAGCTTGTAGCGTTTCCCAAGCAGTCTTCCACGTAGATGAGGTACCTCCCCCCCCCCTACCCCCCCCCCCCCGTTGTTAGAGGGATATACATGATTAAACTAAAATTATAGAGAGCTCCGTGTTTTAAAATTTTTGGTCACGTTGTGCTCGTTGTATTGGAGTAATTCCTCTGTCAGTTTTACGAGACTTTACGTTCATTTCGTTGGAAACTTATTGTCTGTCATTTTAATGTGGTATTTGTCGAGATCTTAGAGCAAATAAATGTCTTATTAAACTCGTAACTGATTAGAATTTCAGAACCAAAGTATTGTCTTACGAATGATCGTGGTTCGGCTACCTTCTAAATACGAATATAATTCCTGTATTTGAAATTTGTTTGTTTCATTGCGACTCTGTTCCATTGCAAAGCTGGTGCCGACCCTTTTAATCATCATCATCATCATTTGAGACTGATTATGCCTTTCAGCGTCCAGTCTGGAGCATAGTCCCCTTTATAAAATTCCTCCATGATCCCCTATTCCGTGCTAACATTGGTGCCTCTTCTGATGTTATGCCTATTACTTCAAAATCATTCTTAACCGAATCCAGGTACCTTCTCCTTGGTTTGCCCCGACTCCTCCTACCCTCTACTGCTGAACCCATGAGTCTCTTGGGTAACCTTGCTTCTCCCGTGCGTGTAACATGACCCCACCATCTAAGCCTGTTCGCCCTGACTGTTACATCTATAGAGTTCATTTCCAGTTTTTCTTTGATTTCCTCATTGTGGACACCCTCCTGCCATTGTTCCCAAAACAGTGGCATCAGAAGAGGCACCAATGTTAGCACCGAATAGGGGGTCGTGGAGGAATTTTATAAGGGGGACTATGCTACAGACTGAAGGCTGAAAGGCATAATCAGTCTTAAACGATGATGATGATGATGTTTACTTTTTATTTTTTATTTTCTTAAGCATGACCAGATACGATCCTTCAGATTGTCTCTTGCAGCGGACCAGGAACTACACATATAAAAAAGTATTAGAAAACATTTTCCGTTTCAATGTGTACTTGTAGTTGAGTTATGTACGTCTTGTAGTATAACCCCCCCCCCCCTTCCTACTTGCAGCTATTGCCCACAATAAGTAAAGTTTTTCTTGAACAATTTGACAGGAGCTAAGTTTACAATAAAATTTTTAATTACATTGCTTTTCGTGTACAGTTGGCTCCAGTTTTCTTGTCTATTGGTCTGATTCTTGAAGCTGAAATTCTCACATTTTCGGTCCTCATGATTGAGTTGATTTAAATAAATTGGAATATTGTTGTTGCAGAATTTTTTATTACGTTAATATATTTTGTCACATTTTACAACGTGTACAACTTTGCTTCCACCCTTTGCCGATAGGTGGTGACAACGGTAAGTAGCGGTCGAAAGAAACAGATCGCAGATGTCAGGCAGTTAGATAGGACTTCGGTCAACATAACCTCATTGAAACGTTAGTCGATTTGTGTCTGCATCATAAAGTTGTTCTTGATTGAAAATGTCAGTTTACGAGCCTAATTCTCGTCATTTGCGGGAGGTGTTAATGTTTTATTTCAGTATGAAGAAAACAGTGGCTGAGTCTCATCGAATGCTCATAAGTACTTCTGGTAAGGACACTATTAGTGAAAGGACGTGTCGTGAGCGGTTTCAACGCTTCAAGAACGGTGATTTTAACGTCGTAGACCGGCATAGTGGTGGAAGAGAGAATGTTTTCGAAGGTGCAGAATTGGAGACGTTGCTGAGTGAAGACTCGCGTCAGACTCAAGAAGGATAGGCACGATTAGTGGGAGTGACACAGCAATCCATTTTAAAACGTCTCAAGGCTATGGGCATGATTCAGAAAGAAGGAAATTCGATCCCCCGCATCTCGTGGTCGTGCGGAAGCGTTCTCGCTTCCCACGCCCGGGTTCCCGGGTTCGATTCCCGGCGGGGTCAGGGATTTTCCCTGCCTCGTGATGGCTGGGTGTTGTGTGATGTCCTAAGGTTAGTCAGATTTAAGTAGTTCTAACTTCTAGGGCACTGATGACCACAGATGTTAAGTCCCATAGTGCTCAGAGCCATTTTTTGAACTTCGGTCCCGTGTGAGCTGAAACCAAAACACATTGGACGGCGTTTGTGTGTTTGTGACAGTTGCTTCAGAGGCAAAAACGGAAGAGATTTCTGCATTGCATTGTGACCGGGGACGAAAAATGGGTTCATTACGATAACCCTAAACGCAAAAAATCATGGGGTTATCCCGGCCTTGCTTCCAAGTCGACGGCCAAACCGAATATTAATGGCTTCCAGATTAAGCACTGCGTTTGGTGGAAACAGCTCGTCTTCGTCTACTATGAGGTGTTCAAACCAAGTGAAGCAATCACAGGTGCTCATTATCGAACGCAATTAATGCTTTTGAGCAGAGCATTAAAAGACAAACGGCCGTAATACAGCGAGAAGCACGATAAAGTGATTTTGCAGCACAACAACGCTCGACCCCACGTCGCAAAAGTGGTTAAAACGTACTTGAAAAAGTTAAAATTGGAAGTCCTACTGCACCCGCCGTATTCGCCAGACATTGCTCACTCTGACTATCACTTGTTTAGATCAATGGCGCATGGCCTGGCTGACCAACACTTCCGATCTCATGAAGAAGTCGTAAACTGGATCGATTCGTGGACCGCTTCAAATGATGAACAATTTCTTCGACGCGGGATTCGTACACTGCCCGAAAGATGGGAGAAAGTAGTGGGCCAGCGATGGAAAGAAATTTAAATGATACATGTGTAACCAATTTGTTTCATTAAAGCCTCAAATGTTGGGGGAAAAACGAAGGAAGCAAAGTTGTACACCTTGTAGTATATCATACAGTCTTCAGAATTTTCACATTAACAAATTACACTGTCCGTCCAAAATACAAAAATACATCCGATCAGACCAGAGGCATCCTTACTACTATTTCACTCTGCCGTAATAACCACATTACAAAGGTTTTTCAGTTTTTATTGACAAATGAATTTCTATTACTTTCGATTATTATTTCATAAATGAATCCAGAAAGTAAACAGTACTAGATTGTGTAATTAATAAAATAGATTTTAAGTGTGCCAAATAATTCGTAATTTCAAATGTTTTTAAAAAAACTAATTGCAACTGTACATTCAGAGCTAGTACTTATCGACTGTAACATCGAAAATAACGTAATTCCTTTTTATAAATTTTAGCTTTAAATACAACATAATGTGTGCGAAATTACATGAAAGTTTTCAGAAAAGGAGCTGAGATAATATTGACCTGTCCAAAATTGAAAAAATATTACTAGTATCGACAACTACTGTTGAGGAAGTGTAATGCTAGAGGAGGATGTCCCGTTACAGTCTGAGATACTATTACGAGGACAATGACAGAAGAGAGGATTGAAATGACAGTGAAACTGACAGTAACTTTTAGGAAATGGATGGGTGTTTAAAAAAAATGGCTCTGAGCACTATCGGACTCAACTGCTGTGGTTATTAGTCCCCTAGA
This sequence comes from Schistocerca gregaria, assembly GCF_023897955.1. Classification (NCBI taxonomy): domain Eukaryota; kingdom Metazoa; phylum Arthropoda; class Insecta; order Orthoptera; family Acrididae; genus Schistocerca; species Schistocerca gregaria. The sequence continues at coordinate 707,666,601 of NC_064931.1, forward strand.
ACTTAGAACTACTTAAACCTAACTAACCTAAGGACATCACACACATCCATGCCCGAGGCAGGATTCGAACCTGCGACCGTAGCAGTCGCACGGTTCCGGACTGCGCGCCTAGAACCGCGAGACCACCGCGGCCGGCGATGGCTGTTTCAACAGAGAACTATGTGGACAAGGGGGACGGAACGGTTTGAGGTGGTTATAGTGTTCTGCAGACAAGTATGTGGCAGAAACAGTTACTGTAGTAGAAAGTGAACCATTAGCTGGCTACTGAAGCTGAGAAGGAGTTTAATTTCTCTGATAGTTTGGTGAACACCGCTCGAGAGTCGGGTTCCTGATACAGAAAATGGTTTTGAGAAGATTGATGTGATAAGTGCTTGAAGAGCGAGGATTATGCTTTACTGAAAACGAGTATTTCTGCTATGCTGCAGTTATAGAGGTGAGGATACATGAGAGGGAGTGCAATGTTTCAGCAGATGGTAGAGAAAACGGAGGTGTCATAGTCTCTACACTTATCTTCAGGTACCCACGATAGTTGTTTGTAGACAGGAGTAAGTATGGTCGAAAAAAGAAGCATCACAAATGTTTCCCACTTAAGCGTTAATCACCAGTTCCATCCATCGTGTGTCCTCATATGAGAGTTCTTGAAAGATACATTTCTTTTTAAACAAGAGAGGAAGTTCTCTCTTTTATTTCTGCAGTGGTTGGAGAGACAAGGACACCTTCTCGCGGACTGCATATTTCAGAATTATGCCTAAATTAGTTACCATACCGTCTAGGATTGGAGATACAAGTGATTATCTGAGCCAAGGGAATAATATATCTTGTGAGCAAATGAAGCTGCTTGCATTTCAGATCAGTTCAGTTTGAAAACTCTATTCCGCGTCCTCTATGACAAGGTAACCGAAGTCAGTGTTCACATGCAGTATGGATGTACTCGTATTTTATGGACTTGCTCTTAGGTACAAGGCATATTCGGAAAGTAAGGTCCGATTAGGATCGAAATGGAAACCACTGTGAAAATCCGATGGAACTTTACACAGATGTGTTGGGCAGTGTCTTTAGCACGCCTGTCGATCACTACACGTCGCTCTTTTCAGTTCAGAGCGCAAAGTGATCTCGTAGAAATGCCTAAAACAACAGTGTCTCCTGCGAAGTATGTGGATCTGGTGAGAGATTACGCCTGAAACTATGCAGCCCATATAACGTAAATGTCATGCGTTCCTTTCTTGAAGAAAATTTTCAGCCTCATTCTGCAGTGGAAATGAAGACTCTTCACCAGCGTTTTCGATAGGAAGTGTTTGATCACCCACAGTTCAGCCATTAATTAGCTCCCAAAGTTCTTCATCTCAGTTCACATGAATCGTTGGATACGAAGACAATATTTTGGTTCAAACAACGAAAGGCAGACCAGAGTAGAGAATTGGTGGAAAGCGCTGGCGGCTGCTTTCTGTGACAAGAGTACTGGAAAGTTTGTACGATGCCACGAGAAATGTGTGCGTCGGAGCGGCGACTATTTAGAGAGGTAGCTGGAAGATGTGGCTAACTGTTGCGAATAAAAAATTTTTGATTTTCACTGTGGTTTTCATTTCACTGCCGATCGGACCTTACTTTCCGAATAGCCCTCGTATAGCTGAAGACCGTCAACATCAAAGAACCGAACCTTAGATTCCGAAGACGTTATTAACACCAATGAGAACCGTGTGTGATCCGCATCCCCCTCAAATCTTTTCTCCATACGGATCGTGAAGCAGTAGTCAGTGAGAAGCAGCTCTTTATGAAGGAGTTATTTGTTTATTCTGTTTAGGGTAGCTGTTTAGGGCTTCGAGGAGGAGAAGCAGGAGATTAGAGCTTTACGCCCCTTCGACAGCTAGGTCATTAGAGAAAGAGCACAAGCTTGGAGTATGGAGAGATGGTGAAGGAATCTGGCGGCGCCCTTTGCAAAGGAACCGCCCCAACATTAGCCTGGAGCGATTTAGGGAAACCACGGAAAGCCTGTGCGGGAAATTCGAACCATTGTCCTCCCGAATACGAGTCCAGTACGCTAACCACTGCGCCACTTCGCTCGGATAACTCCATAATTAGGGATACTTAAAGAAAGATACTTCTCCTTCTAAGGTGATTAATTGTACAGTTCTCACTGTTCCATACAGGTGAATACTAATCGAAAATACTATTCATCAACTCAACATACTCTGCAAGACGCTGTAAATCCATATGAATATAGGAAGAACTTTCTTCTTTTAACAAATTAATAATAAGGGGACCTAGAGTGTTAATTCTTCTGAGAATATACGCATGATAATAGCATAATAGAACTGTTGTGTACGAAGCAAAGGTTAAAAAAAAATAGCACGAGAGGCCACCACCACACAGGCTCAGTCTCTCGTATGGTGCCTCTCAGTTCCACATCTACATCTACGTCATACTCTGCAAGCCATCTAACGGTGTTTGTTGGAGTCCTGTGCAGCAGCGTCTAGATGGCACTCACAGAGGCGGACCTCTTTCTGTTTCCACGCCACGTTCTTCAGTGTGTTGTCTACGTGTACCGATAGTGTGGACAGCCCTGGAATATATTGCTTCAACCTTGTACTGGCGGATATGGAAATTCTTCCGCCGACATTCACAAAACGCGATGCGCCAGCGACTCTAGACAGACCATCAATTATAGCAGTCACCAGTAATCGAGAACTAGGATCAGCAACCGAATGTCTGCGAACATTACTAACAATGATACAATATCATAGCCTGCCAAGAAAGAGCAAAGTTATTTAGATTTTATTGTGTTAGGGTTAGGATATCAGGTGCCATTCGAACTGTAACAAAGATTCGTACCATTTTGTAACATACTCTTGTTGTTGTTGTTATGGTCTTCAGTCATGGAACTGGTTTGATGCAATTCTCCATGCTACTGTATCCTGTGCAAGTTTCTTCATCTCCCAGTACCTACTGCAGTCTACATCGTTCTGAATCTGCTTAGTATGTTCATCTCTGGGTCTCCCTCTACGAATTTTACCCTCCACACTGCCCTCAAATACTAAATTGGTGATCCCTCGATGTCTCAGAACATGTCATACCAACCGATCCCTTCTTCTAGTCAAGTTGTGCTACAAGATCCTCTTCTCCCCAATTCTCTTCAATACTTCCTCGTTAGTTCTGTGATCTACCCATCTAATCTTCAGCATTCTTCTATAGCACCAGATTTCGAAAGCTTCTATTCTCTTCTTGTCAAAGCTATTTATCGTCCACGTTTCACTTCCATACATAGCTACACTCCATACTAACACTTTCAGAAACGACTTCCTGACATTTAAATCTATACTCGGTGTTAATAAAATTTTCTTCTTCAGAAACGCTTTCCTTGTTACTGCCAGTCTACATTTTATATCCTCTCTACTTCTACCACCATCAATTATTTTGCTCCCCAAATGGCAAAACTCCTTTACTGCTTTAAGTGTCTCATTTCCTAATCTAATGCTCTCAGCATCACCCGACTTAATTCGACTACATTTCATTATCCTCGTTTTGCTTTTGTTGATGTTCATCTTATATCCTCCTTTCAAGACACTGTCCCCCATACTTTTAATGAATATTATTGGTAATGTTTTATTTGTTGATTTCTGGAAAGTGTTTTAGGTGATAAATAACAAGCGTGAAATCTGCCACTTTTAAGGAACAAAATTATGCTGTTGTGGATATTTGGGTTGAATTAACAGTAACATTCAGCTACAAAATTCATAACAATAGTATCAGCAGAAGTAGCTAGCAAGGACCATTTGTTAGGTTAGATGCGTGAAGTGCGTATTTACCCTCTGGAAGGCTACTTTTAACTGAATTAACAGCCTCCACTTAGGCCCTCTCAGAAACAAGTGAAACTACCTATAGTTCACTGGTCGCTTGCTAACAAGTTGTTCGCTTTTTCACTTTACATCACTTCATCAGTGCACCGCCTGAGGTACTGTAATACACTCCTGGAAATTGAAATAAGAACACCGTGAATTCATTGTCCCAGGAAGGGGAAACTTTATTGACACATTCCTGGGGTCAGATACATCACATGATCACACTGACAGAACCACAGGCTCATAGACACAGGCAACAGAACATGCACAATGTCGGCACTAGTACAGTGTATATCCACATTTCGCAGCAATGCAGGCTGCTATTCTCCCATGAAGACGATCGTAGAGATGCTGGATGTAGTCCTGTGGAACGGCTTGCCATGCCATTTCCACCTGGCGCCTCAGTTGGATCAGCGTTCGTGGTGGACGTGCAGACCGCGTGAGACGACGCTTCATCCAGTCCTAAACATGCTCAATGTGGGACAGATCCGGAGATCTTGCTGGCCAGGGTAGTTGACGTACACCTTCTAGAGCACGTTGGGTGGCACGGGATACATGCGGACGTGCATTGTCCTGTTGGAACAGCAAGTTCCCTTGCCGGCCTAGGAATGGTAGAACGATGGGTTCGATGACGGTTTGGATGTACCGTGCGCTATTCAGTGTCCCCTCGACGATCACCAGAGGTGTACGGCCAGTGTAGGAGATCGCTCCCCACACCATGATGCCGGGTGTTGGCCCTGTGTGCCTCGGTCGTATGCAGTCCTGATTGTGGCGCTCACCTGCACGGCGCCAAACACGCATACGACCATCATTGGCACCAAGGCAGAAGCGACTCTCATCGCTGAAGACGACACGTCTCCATTCGTCCCTCCATTCACGCCTGTCGCGACACCACTGGAGGCGGGCTGCACGATGTTGGGGCGTGAGCGGAAGACGGCCTAACGGTGTGCGGGACCGTAGCCCAGCTTCATGGAGACGGTTGCGAATGGTCCTTGCCGATACCCCAGGAGCAACAGTGTCCCAAATTTGCTGGGAAGTGGCGGTGCGGTCCTCTACGGCACTGCGTAGGATCCTACGGTCTTGGCGTGCATCCCTGCGTCGCTGCGGTCCGGTCCCTTGTCGACGGGCACGTGCACCTTCCGCCGACCACTGGCGACAACATCGATGTACTGTGGAGACCTCACGCCCCACGTGTTGAGCAATTCGGCGGTACGTCCACCCGGCCTCCCGCATGCCCACTATACGCCCTCGCTCAAAGTCCGTCAACTGCACATACAGTTCACGTGCACGCTGTCGCGGCATGCTACCAGTGTTAAAGACTGCGATGGAGCTCCGTATGCCACGGCAAACTGGCTGACACTGACGGCGGCGGTGCACAAATGCTGCGCAGCTAACGCCATTCGACGGCCAACACCGCGGTTCCTGGTGTGTCCGCCGTGCCGTGCGTGTGATCATTGCTTGTACAGCCCTCTCGCAGTGTCCGGAGCAACTATGGTGGGTCTGACACACCGGTGTCAATGTGTTCCTTTTTTCCATTTCCAGGAGTGTATATATGCCACGGAGTGACATTTTTATAAAACTGTCCACGGATCTCCTTTATTTTCATAAGGAATAATGCTGTATTGTAGAGAGGTTTATCTGAGATTTGGCAGACAGGGCTGAATTAGCAAAACAGAAGGTGTGTTCTCAAGTCAGCAGATCCTTTCAGCTGGAGCAGTACTTCTGTCACTTAAGGTGAGATGAGTGGCTCTGCACTTGATATGACACAGTAGAGCCCGACATTAAACTTCAGATCATTCTGTTAAGAATTTAAATAAAACCACTGATGACCGATGAGAAGATCTCACCTGAGATGGCTATTTTTAAGACAATAACGAACGAGCTATGAACTTGGTAATTTAGAAAATAACACACTATCGAATTGATATGTTGAGTCGATCGATGGGGATTTAGCACTTATCTTGCTGCAGCACGAAAGCATGTTGGTTTTCAGTTGAGATCAGGTTCAGGTTGATCTCCATGTAACGTGCCGAAGGGATGGTATTGGTATTGTACATAGACGCACAGGCTGTGGACGTGGTCTTACTTTTCTCACAATATAATTTCATTTCTGTCTGTTGAGCGTAGCAAGATCAATATGGGAATTAATTCTCAAAATGTCATCCCAGACGTTTAATTTAATTAGTAAATGAGATGTACTGTACTGTGACCAGGCACGTGTTTCTGTTATGAATTCCAGTTAGTTTATCCATCTGCAGGTACGAAGAGAAAAGGAAATTAGGAGGAAGACGAACGAAATTCGTCCAGCGCCGACTTACGGGCAAAACAGGTGACAATTATTGAACTACTGACAAGAAAACGAAAATTAGTTACAAACTAAGGCGTGCACACACTTTATTCAAGATGTAAACGACACCACAGATATTCGGATTTAGGTTATAACATGTTCAATATGCCTGCCATCATTGGCAATGGTCTTGCGCAGACGAATAACAAAATTCTGCGTGACCCGCTGTGCCGGAGTATCGATGCTGTCGATAACCTCTTGAATGGTTGTTTTCAACTCGGCGATGGTTTTTGGGTTATTGCTGTACACCTTGTCTTTAATATAGCCCCACAAAAAGGAGTCGCTTGTGTTCAGATCCGGAGAATATGGCGGCCAATCGAGGCCAATGTCAGTGGCCTTTGGGTACCCAGAGCCAAAATGTGGTCAGCAAAAGTGCTCCTCCATTACATCAAACACTCTCTTGATTCGTTGTGGTCGAGTTCCCTCTTGCGTGAACCACATATTGTCGGAATCAGGGTCACTTTAGATAATTGGGATGAAATCATTTTCCAAAACCTTCACATACGATTCTGTAGTCAGCGTGTCATGACGTAATTGCACCGATTACTCCGTGACTGGACATTGCACACCAGACAGTCACCCATTGAGGGTGAAGAGACTTCCCGATCGCGAAATTCGGTTCCTCGGTCCCCCAAATGTACCTATTTCGCTTATTGACAAACCCATCCAAACGAAAGTGGGTTTCATCGCTAAACCAAACCATCACGCGCCTACTAATTCACATCATGCCCCACGGCCTACCACGCGGTTTGAACGTCCAACGCAAAATTTTCAGAAGTTATGACGATAGTGTTTCATATAGTTCAATAATTATCATCCTGTACATAGAATTGTTTTATCCACACGCAGCGTTCCTTGATATGAGGTGTATTCCAGTTGTGAAAATAGGCTGTGGATATGTATGGTTGTTTCGTGAGGGAGAATTGGATGTATGGAGGTCCTATTCGAGAAGAGGAGGGTTCAGAGTCCCGTTAGAATACCTAAATTTTTGTTACCGTAAGATGCTAAGGTTCACGGTTCCTTCCCTTCCCCACCTTCGTCCATTTGTAATGAGCATCCGTCGATGCTGTGTTAAATCCTGTATTGGCATACAACTTCGCCTTTTCAATCCGGCACCACACTGAGCATTTTAACATATTTCCTAGTATCCTCAAGACCCAAGCACTTAAGCGAAAATGAGTGTCCTCTGCAACTGCGGCCGGACAAACTGCGTGACTACCACACTCTATGTCTACTTCACCGACTCCTCGTCGCACAAGCACCCCAGTACCTAGCTTCAGAGATTAAAAACCTGTCATGCCATCATAATCGAAACATGAGGTCGCTCTTATCTGGTATCCTAACTGTGCCCAATCACAAAACAAAAACTTTTGCAAACTCCTTCTCAGTTGCCGCTGTCCGCCTCTGGAACAAACTGCCCCTTACCTTGAGGAAAATTCAATCTACTGTTGCTTTTAAGAAGAAGTTGAAGCATTTCCTACTATCATCCGCATAAAATTCTCCACAAAATTAATGTGCAAGGCCAATCCTCTCATCTGTCAAATAGCAAAGCTAGCGACTCCTATCTTGCTCCTGAGATGCCTTCCACTTCATCTATCTCTATTAGCCACACAGTCTTCTTTTCCTTTATATTTTCCTTAATCATGTTTCATCATGTCTCTCTATTCTTCTCCTCCCTTCACCATGAGTCTCCCTCATACTATCTGCTGCCAGCACTCCTACCTAAAATCTTTCTCTTCAATAATGTATTTTTCGAGGTGTACCTTTCTAATTGTTTATCTCACTTTTTGTATTAGATGTAGTTTAACATGCCTACTAAAACATATGACTGTAAAATAAGTAGAATGCCTGGTTAGATGTAAGAGAGGGCCTGATGGCCCTAATCTTGCCAGGTTAAATAAATAAATAAATAAATAAATAAATAAAATATGGTCAATAGGGCACTTGCAGAGTTTGTAGTAGTAGGCAATGTTGAACCTTTCAATGGAAAAATAGCAGAAGTTGTAAATTTCACTTTCATTTATTTTGTGACTTGTTTCGGATCGGGACCCACTTTCATATCATCCAGATAGTTAAAACGGTATTTCCAAAAATATAAGGACCACGTCAAGATAGCAAATATAAAAAGGTGCAAATAAAGAGTTACAGAACTGTTATCTGTATGCTCTGTAACTGTTTACTTGCGCTTTATTTTACGTATAAGTTCGTTATCCTCATAAGGTTCCTATATTTTGGGAAATGCAATTTTGACTGTCTGGATGATTTGTAAATGATTCCCGATCCGAAACAAGTAATGAAGTAAATAAAAATGAAATTCGCAGTTTTGGCTGTTTTTCCGATATACTGATAAACCCAAGTTGCTGCCCTGTAATTACTCCAGCATTTTGGAAGTTCGTAGATATCGAACCTTTCCGAACGCCGGAACCCTCGCTTCGTCAGATCCGTTGCATAACAATAGTTGTTTATATCCCTGATCTATCCACCTACTGAGTTGCTGGAAAATTTGACACGTCCATTACAATAAGAAAGCAGCTTATTAGGAACAGATATCGACGTGGCCTGTCACTACAGTGTTCATGATATCTATGGCCTACGTGTCACATTTCTACGTTTAACATTATCAGAAATTATTTACATTTCGCTAAAAATTCAGATACTGTAAACAGATGTATTGTCAAAATAATCACTGTAATTTTATGTATATAGCGTAGTACAGATTTCCGCCTCCGTATCTGGGTGATCAGCGTAGCCGACTGCCATACAGAGGACCCGGGTTCAACTCCGAGGATGTTTACTTGGTGGGTGGACAGGAACGATGTCCTCTCAGGATTTTGATGCCCGTTAAGGAGCTATTTGAATGATAAGTAGCAGTTTCAAGGTCTTAATAGCAGACAACGACAGGGAGCGCGCAGTGATCACCACAGGCCTCTCCATATCGCATCCAAATCACGTCACTGGCTGAGGATGGTATCGTGGTCGGTCGGCACTCATTGGATCATCTGGGGCCAGAAACGCGCAGCATTTTTATATGAAGTGCTGAGGTTATCACTTACAGTAGCAACAGTGAGACCTAGTGATAGACCTGCGCAATAAGCGGATAATCTATGGAGACGACGTTATTGCAGACTGATCAAAGACTACGTTTGTCAGTGTGTGTCCACCTCGACTACACATTTTAGTGCAGTATTTTTTTTATCCCAATTCGGACTGTAGTAGATTCTCATCCTATGTTTCGCTTACTGTGCTCACAGAAGCACGTAATACGATTTGCATCCCCGAACGTGGAAACAGGTTTCAAACGCGTTGGTGGTATAGCTGATCCCACTCGCCTTATAAATCGATGGAGTTTGCATACTAATCCAGTTGTAACGACATAGAAAGCAACAAACTTTTACTTTGCTACAAAAAAGGTAAAAGGAAAAAAAAGAGCTATAAACGAAACGTAGCGACTGTGTCGGGAGCCGAAAGTTCTCCCAGCATTTAATTTGGCGTACCTTTGCGTAT